>NC_133662.1:244453588-244652095 GCF_037893015.1 Macrotis lagotis | reverse complement strand
CACATTTTTCCTAGAAGTCTCAGGTGAAGCCATGGTCCTCCTTTTCTCTGAATCTTCCCTTCCCCTGTGCTCTGAATCCCTTCCTATCCCATCCCTATCCTGATCCTTCTTTTCACAACTCTCATTACCATTGTCACTATTATTAAAAACAGCAATAATACTAATAGGGTCAAAGATGGACCTTCTAGGCCAGAAGAAGATAAAAATATATAAAGAAAAGTTAGCCCAAGTCTTTCTAGGGGTGATTCTAGAGAACACATCAGGGACATTCAACAAACATTTATTCAGTTATGTACCAGATGAGGAGCTGCTAAGGTTTGGAGAACAACATTGGCCTCAGAATGAGGAAGACCCAGAAGCAAATTCCTATGCCACAGACTGACTGTGTATGACCCGCCAATCTTAGACTAGATTTGCAGTGGTAGAGGAAATTTCCTTCCTGGAAGTTCCCCAGTGAGTGAAATCTCAGATCCACTTTAAGATGTACCAAGTTTAAAGTGTATGAGGAGTTGGGCATACAAAGAGAAACAGGCCATGCCCTGCAAGGGATTATGGTCTTTTCAATGTGGCTCTGGACACCTAGTCTGGACTCAAGACTAGGAAGAAAATGAACAAAGTGAAGAGTGATGAGCGGCAGTCCTGAAGTCAAGAGGACCTGGGTTAAAATCCAGCCTCAGATACTTCCTAGTTGTGTCACCCTGGGCAAGTCACTTATCTCCTATTGCCAAAAAAAGGAGGAAGAGGCTGGATCAGAGACACTGACCATCAAAAATCAGTTAGAGGAACTGGGGTTGCTTAGGTTAGAGTAGAGAGAAGACTTGGGTCTGGGAACATTTGAAGGACTGTTATGTGGAAAAGACTTATTCCATACAGCCTTGGGAGCTAAAACCAAGAGGCAACCCTAGGTTTGAAGGAAAGAAAAAATTCTGAACAATCCAAAGTCTCCTAAGGTGAAATGAGCTGCCTCAGAGGTAGCAGATCCCTCCTCACATCAAATACTGAGTGTTGCCCAAGCCCCAGAGAAGCTGGAGGGCCCTGTCAGGGCTAGGGTTCTGGTACCTGGAAGAGAGGCAGATAATGGTACTGTTTCAAAATGGGCTTCCTTGGGATGGGTAGAAATGCAGACCAAAATGAGGAGATGACAGTATGACAGTGCTCTCATAGACTGGCTACACCAAGAAAGAACAGGAACAACATATGGAGGTCGGGATCTGCTCCTAAGGGAGGAGACATTCTAACAGAAGTGGAAGCACCAGGGCTAGAGAATCAGACAGATGCTTATCTGTTGGCCTACTCACCTCAAAGAGAAGGGAGAATGTAATTTACTGTGATAAATCATGGAATTATAGGAATAGAACTGAGGGGAACCTCAAAAGCCATTGAGTTCAATGCCTCTCATTTTACAAGTGAGGAAACTGAAGCCCATGGAGGCACCAAGATTCCACAGAATTCTATAGACTAGTTTAGTAGTTTTAGTTTAGTTTAGTAGTCTTTAAAAGCCTCTATAAAAACAAGTTCATCCTGCTAACCCCAATTAAGAGAGTTTTGTATTAAAAGTCAGGAGGTATAAAGAGAGGTCCCTTTCCAGCTCTTACACCATTATAGGGTCCCTTCTGGTTCTGATATTTTGTGCTCTGAAAACCTCTCTCAGCTTCAACATTTTATGGCCTTTTCCAGTTCTAATACTCTCTGTTCTAAGGTCCCTCTCACTTCAGACATTCTCTGTTCTAATGCTGGACATTCCCTGTTCTAGGACCCTTCCCAGTCCTAAGATTCTCTGTTGAAAGGGTCTTGCCAGCTCTGCCATTCCCTGTTCTAAGGATCCTTCTGGGTCTGACATAATCTGTTCTTTTTTTTTTCATTCCCTGATCTAAGCCCTCCCAGCTCTGACATTCTCTTTTCTCGGGTCCCCCCCCATCTCCATCATTCGTTGTTCTAAGAGCCCCCCAGCTCTGATAACCTTTAGCTCTATGACTATAGGTAAGACACTTAATTACTTATCATTTGCCTCTGTGAAGTGGTAAGGGTATTTCCTACCAAGCCTGTTCACAGCAGTGAGCCAGAGCTCTCCAGGGCACTGGATGTACACAAGGTGATCCTCTGAGCTGTGGCTCCTTGGCTGTGCCACTCTAGATGCTCAGAGAAGAGTAAGAAATTACCAGAGCATCAGAGAGGCCGATCACAGTGTTAGAAACATAGTGGATGGACGAGCTTTTTTGTTTTATTTTCATTTACATACCTTAGAAACAGTTGCAATGGTATAATGATTTAACATTAGAAACAGGTACATGGCCTCCCTGCTTTCTCTGCAGAGGTGGGGGGCTATGGCTGTGTAATACTATCCAACTCCAACGATGTGCAATTCTTTCTTTGTTATAGGGGTTGGAGCTCTGGGGAGAGAGAGGGAAGGGAACTATCTGGAAATGAAGGTGGTGTAAAAACAATAAGTTTTCAAGGGAAACAGGTGCATGAGGAATGAGGCTACCCAATATCCTTAGCAGGTTTCTGTAGCTCAGATTGGGCCAACTGTTTAAACAGCCTCACTGACCATTCTGTTGATCTAAATGGCTGGCCCCAAGGATAATATTCTGAGAACTAGAGGAAATGAAGGCCTGGCCTTGGAGGAATCATCTCTGTCCTAGGAAATTTTCTCGGCTGACCTTTTTTTATTCCTGACTCTTACACTTCCAGGGGTGGTGGCAACTTTGAATCTTTTTAATGATAAATCTCTTGGCATCCAACCTTCTTGGCTTAAGGGGTAAGGAAACAAGAGTAAGAGAGGAGAAGCTTCAGCCTTCCCCTCTCCAAGGAGTTAGAATGAAGAAGCATCAACAGATCCTGCCAACTCCACTCTGCAGAAGGTAAAGGACTGTTCCTGCTAAGATCTATGGGAAGGAAAAAAAGGGGAGAAAGGGAGAGTGAGAGAAGAGAGAAAGGAACTAAAGGGAAAGACGGAACAACCAGAAAAGACTGGAGATCACAGACTTGGAACTGGAAGAACCTTTAGAAGTAATCTAGTTCAAGGGACTGATTTTTACAGATGGAGAGAGAAGGCCCAAAGACCTTCACTAACTTTTACAAAGTCATCCAGGTAATGAGGTGGCAGCACTGGGATTTATAAGAGCCTAGGATAGAGACTTGAAGATAAAAGAGACCTTCAAGATCATTCCAGGCTAGGGCACCTTGAGAAGAAGAAAAGATATGAATGCTTTCCCCGTGACAAATCAAAGAGCTGGACGGAAGGGAATTTAAAGGTCACCCCTGAATTTTTTAGATTAAGAAAACTGTGCCTCACAGTTGTCACTTGTACAATAACAGCCACAGAGGTAGGAAGTGGCAGAGCTGAGGTCTATAGGATTGAGATTTTGAGCTCAAAGATCATCTAGGTTCAATGCCTTCATTTTATAGATGAGGAAACTGAGGCTTGGACAGAGGAAATGGCTTATCCAAGGTCACACAGGGAATAAACGGAAGATGGAGTGACACTGATGTCCTAGGGTGTGACTAAGCTGCCTCCTTTGTGGGGAGGCGAAGAAAGTTGGAGGCTCATGCTTCTACTTTTGACCCCTGTGGGACAGCCAATGCTGCCCTGGAGGATCCCCCTATAGGGTTTGGGGCACTAATTTGAAAGCCCACTGGGGTTTTTATGCTGATTGTTTCTTCATTAGTTTTGTTCATCGAGGACTAAGGGTTGATGGTTGCTGACTCAACAGCCTAATTAGGAGAATGAGCACTGGAGCAGCTTCCTTTCTGAAGGGGGCAACTGAAGAAAACCAACTGTGGGTTTGGAAGGAGTCAGAAGCCTATGGGATTCCAAAAAGATCACTTGTGAAGAGCTGCGGAGCATTGTACATAGCAAATCCTGGGTGTCTCCAGAAAGTGGGGACTCTGCTGGGTATGGGATTTGTTTAGTCATTTTCAATCATGTTTGACTCTCTGTGACCCCACTTGGGGCTTTCTTGACAAAGATACTGGAGTGATTTTGCAATTTTCTTCTCCAGCTCATTTGATAGATAAGGAAACTGAGGCAAGCAGAGTCTTGCCTGCTCGTGACTTGCCCAGGGTCACAGGGCTAGGGAGTATCTGAGGTCACATTTGAACTCATGTAGATGAATCTTTCCATTTCCAAGAGTAGTGCTCTGTGATCTACACCACTTAGCTGCCCTAGGCTTAGGCTAGGAGGCAGAATTACAGAGGTGGACAGAAAGGGCATGGCAGCCAGTTACCATGCCCATGTCACTAGGCTAGCTCTCTCTTTGTCAGCCTTGTCATGCTCATTCCTACCTCCAAGCCTTTACTCAAGTACTCCCAACCTGGAATCCATCTAGCCCAATTCATCTTCTCTACTTACTTCAGTCTTTCTCAACCTTCAAAGTCCCTCCCAAAAGACCCTTGGTTCATGCTCATAGCTCCTAAGATCAGACTTAGAACACCAAAGGTCCTTGGCCCTCCCAGCCATCTAATCCTTGCCCCTTCATTTTGCAGAACATATAATTTTAACTCCAGAGGTGGAAGGGAACTTAGAGGCTATCTAGTCTACCCACCCCTCATTTTATAGATGAGAAAACTGAGACCCAGGGGGATGAAGTGATTTAGGTGCCTAGTTCCAGAGCTGGCAGGGACCTAAGAGGCTATCTTGTCCTGTTCCTTCATTTCACAGATAAAAAACAAAACAAAACAACTTAGGCCTTAGGAAATGTCTTAAAGAATTTTCTATCTAACATAAAATGCAAAAACAATCTTTGAGATAAAAATAATAATAACCTGGGGCAGTTAAGTGGCACAACACTGGACCTTAAGTCAGGGAGAGTCATCTTCCTGAACTCAAATCCGGCCTCAGACATTCACTGACTGAGTTGGGCAAGTTACTTAACCCTATTTTTCTCAGATTCCTCATCTATAAAATGGGCTGCAGAAAAAAATGGCAAACTTCTCTAGTATCTCTGTCAAGAAAACCCAAAATGGGGTCCCAAAGAGTTGGACATAACTGAAAACTAACCGAGCAACTCTACCAATCATTGAGAACTTAGAGCCACTGCAATGAAGCAGCTAAACAGGATTTTGTTAGTGAAAGAATGATGTCATGAGTTCTAATTTTGTCCTTCCCATTAGACTGTAAGCTACTAGAGGTCAGGGTCTGCTTGATAGTTTTGTGCCTACCATAGTGTCTCATGTAGACTACTAAATTATTAATCCACCACTCCATGGCAAGTGAAATGAGTCCCCTTGGAAAATCCAACCTTGAAGTAGTCTTCCATTGCCAAGGACTTCGAGTATTTAACAGACTCTTGTATGGAAGGATGAGCTTTTGTTTTGTTTGAGCCCAGAGGACAAAATTAGGAACAATGAAAAGGCAACCAAGAGGCAGATTCAGGCTGGATCTCAGAAAAAAAGAAAGCGGAGAGAGAGAGAGAGAGAGAGAGAGAGAGAGAGAGAATGAGAACATTTCCTAACAATGAGAGCTGTTCAGAGCTAGAAAGCTAGAATGAGTATACTGGGGAGTGGTGAGCTCTCCATCATTGAAGGTCTTACAAGGAGGGACCAGATAAAATACTCATCTGAATTTCTGTAGAAAAAGATGTTTGTTTGGGTCCTGGCTGGTCTAGCCAGCCTTTAAGAACATATTCATTGAGGCCCCAGGGGCCTGGCAGAGAACTATGATTGGGATAAAAATAATCTCTCTTCTCTTTAGCCCCAAAGGGTAGTCCTAGTAGCCTTTCGGTTGCAAAGAAACTAGACTTCTACCCCCAACTCCTGCATCTCTTTACCCAGGTCCTGCAGTTAGAAATCAAGTGAATGATTGTAATGAATGTCTAAAAAGCTCTACTCCTGAGATGATTGAGAGAGTGGGGGAGGGAGTGAAGGAGAGAAAGGGAAATATGGACATTAGTCTATTAGCTCTACTGATTCATGATTGGTTTCTGATCTCCTGGGGCCTCACATAGAGATCGGGTAAAAAAAGAGACAGCTGAAAGCTTGTGAGCCAGTGAACTCCCCCAGGGATATGGGAACTGAGTTTTGTTAATGGGTCAGAGACAGGAGTTTAGGAGCTGTAGGAAAGCAAGAAACTGGAGGAGAAAATAGGGATCCAAAAATAAGAGAACTATAAACTAAGAGGCGAAGGAGTTTATAGTTCTCTCTACCTCAAGTCTCTCCCTTCCCCTTATCCTCAATCCCATGGTCAAATTAATATAACAAAAGCACAAATTTAAATGTGTGACCCACCCCACCTCCAACCCTGGCAAGGAGACCTACATTCAATTCCAATCATTCACTATCTTTGTGACCCTGGGCAAAGGTACTTCACCTCTGTCTGCTTAGGTTTCCTTAACTGTAAAATGTAAAATACCCATTGGATACCTCCCAAGGTTGCAAAGAGTATCAAAAGAGATAATATTTATAAAGCACTTAATATAGTTCCTGGCACACAATAAGCACTTAATAAATGTTTATTCCCTTTAGGAACAAATATAAACTTTTCTGTTTGGCATTTCAAGCCCTGCACAATTTGACTACACACACCTTTCATGTTATTCCCATCCTAATATTCTGTGCTAAACTGATCTACTGGTTGTTCTGCACATAGAACATTCCATCTCCATCTCTACCTCCATGCCTTTCCATAGGCACTCCCTCCCTGCCATCTGCCCTTCAGAAATCCTGGTTCCCTTCAAAACTCAGTTCAAGGTAGTCTTTTGATTTTCCCCATATCACTATCCCCTTTCCCTCTTCAAATTATGTTGATTTTTGTCTTATTTTAGTATGCTGCCCTCTCTAGTTGAATGGTAATTCCTTGATGACAGGGCAGGGAATGGTTGTAAAGTAGAGAAAAATATGCTTTAATCTATATCCAAAGTACTTCACTTGTCATTCTAGAGGTGGATAGCATTTTTCATCTGGGGCCTTTGGAATCATTTTGGATCATTATTTTGATTAGATTGTGTTAATCTTTCACACATCATTATTATTACAGTATTGCTACTACTCTGTATAATATTCTTCTGAATTGCCCACTTCATTTTGCATCAGTTCATTTAAGTCTTCTCAAGTTTTTCTGGAGTCATTCCTTTCATCATTATCTACCTGATACCTAGAGAGCCATTAACAAATTCTTGATGACTGATCGATGCAGTGGAACAGGGGTCAGCAAACTACAGTTCAGGTCTGTGGCACCACCTATTCTAGAACACAGCTTTTACAACTTGACCTTTGGGCTATAGTTTTCTTACTCTTGCAGCAGAGAAGCTGAGGATAAGAATCAAGAACGACAATTTTATTCCTCAGTGCAATACAAGCTTCTAGACAGTTGCAATTGTTTCCATCTTTGCATTTGTGACTCCATTGCCTGGCCCAGACATCATGGAGTTATTAAGAACTTGTCAATTGATTAATTGGTGATTAGTTGCTTGAAGAGCTAATTGCACACAGCCAGGAGGGAGTCATTGCTGATTTTGGAGATATGTTGGGTTGAGGAAAAAATAGACTAACAGTGGAGATGGGAGAGAAAAAAAGGAATAAGTAGAGAGCAAATGAAAGTCTAGAGAGTTTCTGCATTCCAGAGTCTCCTATGCAATGAAATCTCAGATCTTGTCCCTATCCTTATCCTACTGAGTTCTAGGTCCTGGGGATACAAAGAAATGGCTATTAACAGTCCTTCAAAACGTTTACATTGCACTAGGAGATAGATTTCAAAGATCTCAAACTTCTCCCTGATACAAAACCCCATCATTTTAAAACCAATATTTTTTCTGGAGGAGCCATGTGGCCAAGAGTCATGAGACACCATAATGTATGAAGAATCCACTGAAGAGAAGCATGAGTCTGCATAGAAATGACTTGTCTATAAAACTTCTGTACAAGAAGTGATATCACCCAGAAAATCTTGAAAAAGTAGATGAGTCACTTAAGTGGAAGGAGTGAAGGCTAAACAGAGGGAGCAGAAAATCATAGATTAGAACCAAATAGGATCAGGAGGCCTGGATGGCTTGTGAGCTGCCCCAGTGGAGAAAGTGTCCACATTGATGAGTCCAAGAATCCACTGGCACTAAGTTGGACCACAGGGAAATTCTAGACTCTTTCATGTGGCATGCAACTTTTATAGAGTGGAAAAAACCCTAACTCTGTAGTCAGAAAACCTAGATTTAAATCCCTCTTCTGAAGCTACAGACCTTCCTATGTGACCTTGGGCAAAAAATTTCATCCTTCTGGGCCTCAGTTTTCTCCCCTATAAAATGAGGTGGTCAGACTAGACATGGTAAGTAGAGAAGAATAAAACAGCCCCAAGTTTTAGGGACTTAGAATCTAATGGAAATTAAATAAACAGAACTCATACAACAATTCTTTTCCTAACTACATTCCTGTTCCATTGCTTCACTGGACTGGGACAAAAGGGTCTTCAGATTCTTTCCAGCTTGGTTTATGATCCCAAGAGCCTCTCTCTATGCCTACAGGGTCCCTTCCCTTCAAAGTCCCTATTATATATAGACATAAATGGCAACACCATAGATAAATTAATAGACTAAGAAATAATCTAGGTTCCACCACTTTCTAAATGACTTTAACCTGTCTGGGTCCCAGGTTCCTAAGGTGGTAATGGAAGGGTTGGGCAACATGGTCTCTCAAAGTCCCCTTCCCATTCTCATGCTATGATCTGGATTGTAGTCTTGGCTCATCTCTAGCAAGTCATTTTTTTCCTCTTGGGAACTCACTTCCACTTTTAGAGGAGGAGGTTAAAACAAGATCAGAGACTCCTAACCTCTTCTGTGTCATGGACCCTTTAGAGAGTCTAGTGAATTCCACGGGTCCCTTCTCAGGTTCATGTCTTTTAAATGCAAAAATCAATGAATAAATAAATAAATAAAACACATGGGATTGTAAAGAAAACCAAATGTAGTGTAAAAAGTTAACATTTTTTTTAAATTTTAAAGTTCATGGACTCTCTGAACTAGGCACTTTTCAAGACCTGTTCAACATCCAAGTCCTGTGATTTCACCTGAATCATGAGAATATATGGATGCCTCCGTGTAATCCATCCCCATGAGTAAGAAAACAACTTGAAATCTGTGGCCTACAGACAATGAGGCCAGCAACATGAGCTCTGCCTTCTAAGACCAGAAGGAAAATATCAGATAAATGTTTTTATGAAAGTAATGTACAGAAGAGCAATATTATTGATAGGGTCTGTCTAGACCTCAGTTTCTTCAGCTAGAAAATAGAAAGCCGCCTTTTAATAGCTAGGATGACAAGCCATATTCAACATTTTGGGGAAACTCAACCACTGATAGCATCCATTTCTGAAATATCCTCACCAAACCCAGCCCATACTAAGCCATGACTGTCTTTTCTAGCAGCAGCTGGACCCATGGGCTGCCTGGGATGGCAGCAAAAGTCAGACTGAATCAAAGCATCCTTACAGCTGTGCTTCCCTCTTCCCCCCTTCACCAGTGGGCTGTCCCAGAAACTCCCATATTTGTCTAATAGCTCCACAGAATTTCTGTGATGGGGGCCCTGGCATGTACCACCCACCTTCCTGTTGGCCTTTTTTCGATTGGGACTGTTTGGTGCTGACAAAATATTTTTTCCTGAGCCCACACATGTGGGAAAGATAACACATTGTGAGGCATCAAGTGAGCACTCACAAAAGATACTCCAGGCTTCTAAGCCCTTTCCCCTGAGCTGAATTCTCTCCTCTATTCCAGACAACCACCAGGAGGATTGCTCAGTTCAGGATAGAGTCAAAGCAATTCTGTAGAACAAAGACTGGTTTGTGGGGCATGTGGGCCACACCCAGCTCCTCCCCTCCCCTCTGGACTGTACCTTAGCTAGGACTATCCTCAGTCCCCTCTATGATTCCCACACCCCAAGAATCTCTCACTGGAGACAAGTATTTGACCAGGTTCACCCTTGGAGAAGAAGTTTTCTGGTTTTTATTCAGAACTGTGGCTTTCTAACTCAACCTAATTTGCTAAAATGAATGAGGGCTGTTTCAGTGTGGTAGAAAAAACATTGGCTTTGCATCAAATAGCTCTCATAAAAGTCTCATATCCAAGGCACACAGGTAATTGGCACAAATATAAGAGACCAAGAGTCATCCATTCCACTATAGAAAAGTGGGGGAGGGTGTGTCAAAGAATAAAAGCAGTTTTCAGCAAACAAAAAAAAAAAGAAATGCAAACTATCAATGGTCATATGAAAACAATATCCAGAAGATGGTGGAAGATAGGTCAAATTCTCCCAACATTCCTCTCCAAACAACTTTAAAATGACTCCTCAAATCAAATTTTGAAGTGGCAGAGCCAACAAAAGATCAAAGGGAGACATTTTCCCAAACTACCACAACTTAGGAAGTACAAAGGAGAGATCTGTAATGTGAGAGTGAGCAAAAGTTGGGAGTGTGGCAGGACTATCAGCAATGGGCCTTGAATGTGGACATGATGGCAGCAGCCTCAGTAGCAGCAACTTTGGGAGCTCTCACCCCAGAGAGAGAGGAAAGAAGACAAACAACTGGTCAGAAAGAGGTCCCTGAAGACCCTGTGTTGGCCCTGGTAACTGGTGCTAACTGGCAACTCTATTGCCCACATGCAGTTCTGGGTGATATTTCCAGGATAGAGAGCAGTACCTGTGATTGATCACAAAGTAGCAGGGAACCTGGTCACAATTCCAGATCTAAGAATACTAGTATTGTGGCTGAAGGGGAGTGGGGGGCACTTCTTAAATAAAGACCAGAGCACAGACCAGGAGAACACTAGCCAAAATCATACTACCTTAGAAGCACCAAAAACTTGCAGACACTCAAAACTAGCTCTGAAAACAGCAGTATCAAAAAGACCTGAGGTTTGGGATAGTGCCTCTCAGGTGAACACAGTCCAACTTTAATAAAAAAAAGTTCCAAGTGAAAAAATAGGTTAGGAAAATGAGCAAACAACATCAAGAGCAAAAGAACTTCATCATAAAAAGTTACTCTAGTGGCAGGGAAAACTGAGACATAAACTTAGAAGACAACAATGTGAAAGCAACTACAAATAAAACCTCAAAGAAAAATGCTAATTGGACCCAAGGCCAGCAAGAATTCCTGGAAGAGACTAAGAATAAAGAAAGGGATAAGAGTAGTAGAGGAAAATTTGAGGAAAGAAATGAGAGTGATGCAAGATTATAAAAATAAAATAAGAAACTTGGTAATAGGCACAAAATATTGAAGAAAATAACACCTCCCCCCCCCAAAAAAAACCCCCCAACAGAATTGGTTTAATGAGAAAGGAGGCACAAAAATTCACTGAAGAAAAGAACTTTAAAAGCAGTATAGGCCAAATGGAAAGAGAGTTACAAAAGCTCACTGAGAGAAATAATTCCTTAAAAAATAGACTTCAGCAAGTGGAAACTAATAACTCCATGAAACTTTAAGAAACAATAAAAACGGGGCGGCTAGGTGGCAAAGTGGATAAAGCACCAGCCCTGGAGTCAGGAGTACCTGGGTTCAAATCCGGTCTCAGACATTTAATAATTACCTAGCTGTGTGGCCTTGGGCAAGCCACTTAACCCCATTTGCCTTGCAAAAACCTAAAAAAAAATATTCTAGATGGCAAAAGATTAAGATTACAACTAAGAATGATCTACCCAGTAAATCTGAGTTTCAGCCTTCAGGGGGAAAAAATGGATACTTAATGAACTAGAGGACTTGAGAGTCGAACAGAAGACTCAAGTAAAGTATAAAAAGGTAAAAATGAAAGAGTAATCATAAGGGACTCAATGGAGTTAAACTATGCACATTCCTAAATGGGAAGATGATACAGGTAACTTCTAAGAACTTTATCACTATATAGACAATTAGAAAGGAATCTTCAAAGACAGAAGACATAGGTGTGAGTCAATTATGTCGGGATGATCACTAAAAAGAAGAACACAGGAGGGGCAGATAGGTGGCAGATAGGTGGATAGAGCATCAGCCCTGGGGTCAGGAGGACCTGAGTTCAAATCAGACCTCAGACAATAATTTCCTAGCTGTGGGGCCTTGGGTGAGTCACTTAATTCCATTACCTTGCCAAAAAAAAAAAAAAAAAAAGAATGTAGTAGTTAGAATGAAAGATGCACTGGGAGCAGGGAGAGGTAAAATGAGGCAAATTTTCTCACATAAAGCAGGAGTGCAAGGAAGAGTGTTTACAGTGGAGGGGAAAAATTGAGGGGGGCAATGATTGAAACTCACTCGTTTGAATTGGTTCAAAGAGTGAAGAATAAATATGCAAAGTCAGTTGACTATCTTACTCAATAGAAAGGGTAAGGGCATTGGGGGGATAAGAAATATGGGATAAAGTATGGTGGGGGAGGGCATATTGGGGGAGGCAGTGATTGGAAACAAGACAGACTTTTGAGGAGGGACAGGGAGAGAAAGAAAAAGAAAACAGAGGAAAATGGGATAGAGAGAAATAAACAGTAATCATAAACTGTTAATGTAAGAAGAATATAACCGAATGAATTAGAAATCATGATCCAACAATGGGGTGTATACAAAGACACATTTGGGATAGAAAGACACACAGAGTTGAAATAAAGGACTGGAGTGGAGTCTATTATACTTCAGCTGAAGTGAAAAAAGGCAGGGGTGGCAATCATAATCTCAGAAAAAGCAAAAGCAAAAAGAGATCTAATTGAATGAGATAATAAGAGAAAACTACATTTTTGCTAAAAAGCTATCATAGACAATGAAATAAAATTTAAAATTTTCTAGTTTCTCTGATAAAGTCCTCACTTCTCAAATATATAGGGAATTGAGACAAATTTGTAGAAAATAAGAGTCATTCCCCACTTTAAAAAAGGTCAAAGTATATGAGTAGGTAGTTTTCAGAAGAAATCAAAGCTATTTTATAATCATATGAAAAAATTCTCTAAATCACTATTGATTAGAAGACAAATTTAAACAACTCTAAGGTACCATCTTCTACCTATCAAACAAATGCTGGAGAGTTTGGGGGGGAAATGGATACATTAATAAACTGTTGGTGCATTTCGAATGAGCCCAACCATTCAGGAGAATAATTTGGAACTTTGCCAAAAAGGTTATAAAACTGGGCATACCTTTAGGCCAACAATATCACTACTAAATCTGTACCCCAAAGAGATCAAAGGAAAAGGAAACTGTATATATATAAAATATTCATAGCAACTCTTTTGATGATGGCAAAAAATGGAAATTAAGGTGATATTCCTCAATTACAAAAATGACTGAATAAATTGTGGCATATGATTGTGTTGGAACCACTATCATGCTACAAGAAATGACAAAATTTGGAGGTTGAGAAAAAAAAAGATGGCAAGACCCATATGACCCGATGCAAAGTTAAGTAAGAAAAACTGGGAGATCATTGTGGAGAATAAAAATGTTATAATGATACACTTATCCAAAGGACTCCTAAGGAAAAAATGCTATCCACCTCCAGAGAGAAAAAAATTGATGAATGCTGAGTGAAAACTGAAGCATAATTTTCTCACTTTATTTTTTTTCACTTTTTTGCGATATGGCTAATATGGAAATATATTTCTGCATGATTTCACATGTATAATTTATATCACATTGTTTGCCTTCTCAGTAAGTGAAGGAGGGGTAGGGAGGAAGGAAAGAATCTGGACTCAAAATTTTTTTAAAAAAGAATGTTAAAAATAAACTTTTTTTTTCTAATTGATGTCTAAATCACTAATAATAAGAGAAATTCAAACTAAAGCAATTCTGAGGTTTTACTTCATACTCTACAGATTGGCAAAGATGATTAAAAACCAGAAATAGTCAATGCTGGAGGGGCTGTGGGGAGGACAGGCACACTAATAAATATTGGTGATAGAGATTCTGGAGAACAATTTGTAATTATGTGGAGAAAAGGCATACTTATCTGGTTTCTGTTTGAAGACCTTCAGTGAGGAGAGCTTCACAAGGCAGCTCCCATTGTTAGCACATTTTCCCTTGACATGGAGCATAAATGTGCCTCTTTGCAATTTATACTCATTGTTTTCTGGTTCTGCCCTCTAGAAACAAGCAGAATGAGCCCTCTTCTACCCATAGGTCTTTAAATCTCTGAAGACAGCTATTCATAGCCCACCCCCTTCCTCAAGTCTTCTTTTCTCCAGAAACCTTTCAGCCTCCCCATTCCCCTTTCCTGGTGGCACGGGTTAGGCATAGTTTGATTCTAATGCAGAATTTGGTGGACTGACCAGCCAATTTGACTATATATTTCGATCCCAATAGCACTTATTGGCTACCAATGTTCATGGCACTGTACTCAGATTTGTGGGAGGTATAAAAATAAATAAGGAGGAACTTATTCCCCTGGGTGGGAGTAGGCAATGTGGTACACAGGGGAGAGCAGGAGACCTGAGCGCCAGTCTCAGCTCTGCTATTTACTGGCTTCATGAATGATGTCATTTCTATTTGTATTCATTTTAGTCAGCAAAAAATGGCAAGGTTCCAACTGGATGTTCCTACAATTACACTTTAGGTAGCTAACTCACTCACTGTGTGACCCTGGGCAAGTCATGTCCCTCCCTTTAGGTTCTGATGTCCTCATTTGTAAAATGAGGGGATCAAAAAATAATGGTCCCAAAGATAACAATAACATAAGTGAGCATAATATTGCAAAATGTAGAATATTCCAATAGAACATAAGGTCCTCTTTTTTCATTTTGTGTTTTGCATACCAAGAGCTTTGGCACATTCATTGATGCTTAAATCTGTTTAATAGATAATTAAAAGATATTAAAACCCAGATCAAATATAATGGCTAAATAGTTAATCTTGGCTCCGAGGCACCAGTGATGAATCTATAATTCTGGGGGAGGGGGGGGGTTAAGGGTGTGTAATGCTGAAGTCTTGCAGACTTGTTTAACTGTTTGTTGTTGTTATGTTTCTGGTATAAAGGAACAGTTGGAAAGTAATGGTGGTGTGACACAAAATTGGGAGAGACAGCTAGTTTGTTGGGATGCAAAAGAATTTTGACAGCATTGGGGCTGAATCTAATAGATGAAATTTAATAGGGACAATGTAAAGTTTTGCACTTGTGTACAAAAAGTCAATTTTGCACACATAAAATGAAGGATTTTTTAGCCAGTTGTCATGAAAAAGATCTGAGGGGTTTTAATGGGCCATAAGCTCAAAATGTCAATTTTGTGATAATGCCAAAGTAGTTAAATTCATTAAGAGGGGGCATAGCTTCTAGCACTAGGGATGGTAACAGTAGTCCTTCTCTGGTGTATTGTGTTCAGGCCTGGACACCAAATTTCAAAAATGAAATCAGCAGGTTAGAGAGCATTGAGGGAAGGTAACCAGGATAATGAAGGATCTTCAGTTCATGTCCTATGAGGTTTGGCATGGCAATGAGGCTGTTTAGTTTGGGGAAGACAAGATCCAGGGGGAGGGCGTGTGGCATTTTTAAGCATCTGCAGAGCTGGCATTGTGGAAGAGGAATGTTATCCTTGGTCTACTTAATCCCTTTGGACAAAACCAGGGGCAATGGGTGGGCTGCAAGGAAGATGGCTGTCAGAAACAAAGCTTCCTACAGAGAGAGCTCTCAGGGGCGGAATGGGCTGCTTTCTTCAAAAAGAGATTAGATCATCTCCTGGTCACCTAGGTGGCACTGTGAATAGACCACTAGCCTTGGAGTCAGAAGAAGAGAAGTTCAAATGTGACCTCAAATATTTGAAACTTAATGTGTGACCGTGGGCAAGTCACGGAATCCTGACTGCCTCACATCCAGAACCATCTCCAGTTATCTGGCCACAGGACCCAGAGACCTCTGGAGGAGAAAGTGAGACTGGTGAGTTAGCACAGCCCCCTCTCATGAAAATTCAATTCCCGTGCTTTTAATGGCATCATTTTTCAGATGTCATAGTCCTCTTCAAGAAAGAAGGACAACTTCAATTGGGGAATGGCTTAGCAAACTGTGGACTATGTATGTTCTATTAGTAACCAGGAGGGATGGGAATTCAGGGAAGCCTGGAGGGATTTGCATGAACTGATGCTGAGTGAGATGAGCAGAACCAGAAAAACACTGTACACCCTAACAGCAACATGGGGGTGATGATCAACCTTGATGGAATCGCTCATCCCATCAGTGCAACAATCAGGGACAATTTGGGGCTGTCTGTGATGGAGAATACCATCTGTATACAGAGAAAGAACTGTGGGGTTTGAACAAAGACCAAGAAATATTAACTTTAATTTAGGAAAAAAACCTGATATCTTATTGTCTGATCTTGCTTTCTCTTTTACTTTATATTCCTTCCTTAAGGAGATTATTTCTCTCTCATCACACTCAATTTGGATCATTGTATAGAATGGAAACAAATGTAAAGACCGGCAAATTGCCTTCTGTGGGGGGGTGGGGGGGAGGGAAGTAAGATTGGGGGAAAATTTGTAAAACTCAAAATAAATAAAATCTTTAAGAAAAAAAGAAAGAAGGACAAGCATCATCATCACCACATCATCACGTGCTGGGCATGTTACAATAGCAATGCTTTCACGATGGAAGTTCAAGTAAAGTCCAAATAAAAGTCAAATAAAGTCAAAATAAAATCATCCAAAGTCCTTTCTAACTCTTAAATTCTTGGATTCTGTGAGTGTTGGGACATAAACTGAGGGGTTTAGGGTTGGAGGACCTCTGAGGTCCCTTCCATATTTAGAGCTATAGCTCACTAGGATCTATTAACTCAACTCTCTGTCCTGGGGCAACAGTGATTTTCTAAAAATCAACTAAAAATCAATTATAAAAATTTAAATGGAGCAATTGGACTAGTCAGGCAGTTTCCAAGGCTAACATTCTTTAGTTCTGTAAATCTATATTGAAGCTTAGAATCTCCCCACAAAGATAAGATATGAACACAAATATCCACAATTCCAAATAAATGTGATAAGTGGAGTTCAGAGAATGGAGACAATGACATTCATAGCACTGTTTCTATGGGGAAATAGAGTTCTGATTTCCCCAGTAACTGGCTTAATCACACAATTTGGAAAGCATATTCCAGACTGCTTCTGACCTATTGTGGCCAAGCCAGACCTTTCTCCTAAAGGAAGGATGGGGGGTATATAAAAAGAAAGAGATTGAATGTCTGATGAGTTCAGCCCCTGATTAAATGGAATTTTTTTTAATTTTTTTTTTAGATCAAATAGAATTTTACCAATCACCAAGAGCATCTTTATCCACCCTACTACTGGGGGCCTGAGGTCTGTTTACTCTTAGATTGACGAGCTTGAAAAAAAAAACTTCACTGCCCTTTGTCCTTTCCATTAGAAAACAATGCCAGTCCCAACCCCTGGTGCCACCCTGGAACCAGATGCCAACTCTGGGCAGGGCTGGCTTCCTGGAATTTACCACCAGGGCAGTCTGTCTGCCAGAGGCCAGTCAAGAGCTAAGTGGTAGAAAAGCAGACTGGCATATACACTCTTGTATCCTCCCTTGTACCATCAGTCAGTGGTTTGTATATTATCTTATAATGCAAACTTATTTCAACTTATCCAGTCATTCCCAATAGATGGGGCATCCCTTCAATTTGCAGTTCTTTGCCACCCACAAAAATAACTGCTATATTTACAAATATGTATGTATCTGTGTGTGTGTTCGTATGATGTAAAGTGGATCCTTTAGATCCCCTTTGAGATACAGACTTAGTGATATTGCTGGATCACAGGTTATGACCAGTTTTATATAGCCTTGTTGGGCATATTTCCAAATTGTTTTCCAAAATGACTGGATCAGTTCACAACTCTACCAACAGCATATTATCATCCCTATTTTCACATATTTCTCTATAGCATTTTGTCATTTTTCTTTTCTATATGGCTAGTATATTCTTAATAAGCCTAATAAGATCATAGATTTTAAGCTGCAAGGCAACTGTTAGAGGTTGTCTGAGGCCTAAGAAGAAGAGTAAATAACTTGTCTAAAGTCACACAGTGTAGAGTCAGAGCATTTGACTCCAGAATGCCCTGGAGTCCTCTTTCCCCCTAAATCTCAGTCTTCCAATAGTTAGCGACATGGATGGCAGCAGATTAGCTTGCAGACTATATACCCATTTTGCATAAGTGCACTGATGAGACTTGCCAAAAAACATCTCAAAGAAGGGGAGGAGAGGTTGAGTGAGAAATTAAGGATCAAGGTTTTGGTCTTCAGTATGACTTTCTCATCCCTTTCAATGTCCATGCTCTTGGGGGGAGCCTAGCCCACCCTTACCCAGTATTGTCTGAATATTTAATAGCCTATATCCTAAGTTTGGAACTCTCTGCTCATCCTGATTCTCATTTAATATTCACACTGTTGCTTGCTTTGCATCCCTGGTTGAGTTCTATTAAAATACAGAGGCCATCCTGGGCTTCCTGGTCTCATGAAAGTAGGCAATTTCCTTTCCAAATAGAAAGAGCCCCATCTTTTTGCTTGTCCAAAGTCCAACCACACAAATCATGTCATTCATCTTTGTTCTCACCCTTCACATGCCTCGTCCACAACATGCCAGTTGGGGAGAACCAAGACTCAGGAAAAGATGAAGCTACCTCAGGGAAATCACAGCAGAGCTTCCTATAATCACCCTACACCTACATTTCTTGGGATGATAGATTTAGTGCTTTAGAGATCTGGTCCAACCCCCTAAGTAAACTGCGGCTCAGAAAATGGGTGTGTCTACAAGATCACACAAACAGTAAATGGCCAAACTGGGATTTGAACCTAGGTTTCTGACTCCAGATGCAGAGCTTGTTCCCCTAGACCAGGCCCAAATAAAGGGTTTATGTGTATTAAAGTGTTTTTAAACAGATGATCAAGTCATATCATCTTGTGGACCTCAGTTTCCTCATCTGTAAAATGAGGGGGGTAAGTCGAGCTGGCTTCTAAAGTACATTACAGGTCTAAATCTATGGTCTTAGGATCTGGGCTTCCCTATCACAATATGTGGGACAAGAATTGGATCTGTAATTGGCACTGCCTGGTGAGGAAACTCCCTCTATCAGTGCTAGTTGATACCTTCCCTAGAATTTAGAGCCTTCAATGTACCATATATATATATATATGACTTGTCTAAACAGCCAGTCTTTGTTAGAAGTAGGGTGTGAACCCAGGTCTTTGAAGTTCAGAGGTATCCACTATACCACATTGCCTTTTTTCCCAAAATGAGGTCAATTTTATACCCATTTTTCACATTGAAAAAAGTCAAGACTTTAATAAAGCTGAATGACTTGCCCAAGGTCCTACAGCTAATTATAACTGATGAATCTGGGAAAGGGACACAAGTACACTCCTTACTCCCAGGTCAGTGATCCTTCTATCATATCATGAGGACAATGGCCATTTTTGCCACTGGGGTATAATTAGAGAGCAGCTACAAAGTGGAGATTAATTGTTCATGGTATGGGGCGGGGAGTGGCTGTGGATGAATGCCCCTCTTCTATTACCTAGAAGAGAGCCTGCTGGGGTTACCAATCTCATTTCCAAACACAGTTCAATAATAGGGAGATGCCCCGGAGACACGAAGGGGAGATCACACCGCATACCCCTGGCAGAGCCCCAGAGCAGTGATGGGCTTGGCATCTACCCAACTCATACTTATCCTCCACTCGGAGTTGTTTAGGTTTGCCACAAACAACTGCTTCCCCTAAATCCTACAATTACGTGTCACTTGTGAGACAGTAAACTCTTCACAATCCTAGGCAACTGGAGCTCAGAGGGTCCTTGGGCAACCTCCAATACAATACCCTCATCATTCAAATGGGGGAACTGAAGCCCAAAGAGACGGGGGAATAGAAGCCCACAGGCACTGACTTGCCTGCCTATGGGCAGGGCTGAGACCTCAACTTAGGGCTCTTGATGCTCAGTGTAATTCTATTTGGACTACTTCCCCTTGGGCTTTGAGACTGTGGGAATAAGAAATCATAACTCTGTCTCCATAGTACTGAAGTGAGTGAACACCAGAATGTTAGAGTCAAAATGGACCTCAGGGATCTTCTAGGCCCACCCATATCCCAAAGAGAGTTTCCCCTATGGTGTACCAGGCAGATGGTTAACCAATCCTGGACTCAACACCTCCAAGGAACAGGAGCCTGCCACCTCTGCTGGACAGTTCCAGGCTTTTGCATACTTTCCACCCCTTATTCCTGCTTCTGTCCTTAAGGAGCTAAACAGAATGACTTTAATCTATATTCCCTAGGGAAAAGACTAGACTAGTGATTGAACTGATAAAGGGAACACCTAGGCCAGGGAACTCCTTCCATGAAAGCAGGTAGGTACCTATTCTGTGATTCATAGTCTTAGAGAGGGAATTGCTCAGAGCAGAGAGAGGTTACATGACTTGTCTGGTGTCACATAGCCAGTATTTGTCAGAAATGAGACTTAAGCCTGGGTCCCTATTTACTACACCACACTGTCACTTGAAATACTTGAGAGAACTATCACATCATTGGAGTCTCCTCCAGACTAAATGTCTCCAGATTAAGGCTAATGTCACTAGGTCTTAGATTTGTATTAAAAATGGAATAGGCTGGTCAGCTAGATGATGCAGTGGATAGAGTACTACCCCTGGAATCAGGAAGACAGGAGTTCAGATCTGACCTCAGATACTTTACTACTCAGACACACCTAACTGTGTGTCCCTGGACAAGTCACTGAACCCCAATTGCCTTGCCAAAGAAATGAAGGAGGAAGGGAGAACCAGAGCATAGAAAATTCTTGAGACAGTGTGGTACAATGAACAGGGCACTGAATTTAAGATATCTGAACTCAAGTCTTGCCTCCGACATCTACACATCACAATTTCTCTTTGCCTCAGTTTTTTCATCCATGGCGGGGGGGAGGGGTAGAGAGGATTCAATGTCCCCTAAGGTCCCTTCCATCTCTAAAGCTATGATTCTATGAAATTACAAGTTCCATGGTATTAAAAAAAAAAAAGAACCTTGAACTTTTAATAAAAAAGAGTAGGTGATGCTCTGACCATTCCCAGGGAGAAGCTTACATAGTCAGTCTCCCACCTCCCCATCAGGGCCAATGGCAATGACTCAGAAGGCAAGGGCCTGTGAAGTCTGACCATGTCCAGAAGGGAGGGAATTCCAGAGTACTTGGCGGGGGCTCAAGCTTTCATGAGACACATTGTCCATAATTGATAAGCTTGAAGATAAGCGACTTAATTTCCCAACCCACCCTGGTTTCAAGGACATCCAGGACTAATGCTAATCTCAGTCCAAGCCTGAGACCAACACTCCTTGAAAGGTGCTTTCAAGGTGAACCCCAGTTTGGTCCTTCCTTGAAGGGGAGGCTTGTAAAGCAGGAATGGATTTTGGAATCAGCATGTGTCCCTCCGAACCTGTCTAGCCTATGCGACCTTGGATAAACCCCTTCCCTTCTCTGGGCTTCATCAGTCAAATGACTGTATGCCTGTATGACACTGGGCTAGTCTTTTCACTTACTTCAGTACACTCAAGGATTGGAAGAGTTCTATCTGCTCTAAATTGATGAACATGCTCCAGGAGAGTTTATCCCCATCTCCCAAATCCTACTATCTCCCTCACATCCCATTCATTCTTTAGAATGTTCAAACTTAGGATCAGAGTTAGAGGGAAGGGACCTCAGAGGCCACTTGGTGCCACCCCCTTGTTTTACTTATGAGAAGACCCAGAGACCCAGAGAAATGAAGAAACTTCCCCAAAATCATAAATTCAAAGCTTGGAGGTTATGAAGGAATGCAACTCTCATTTCACAGCTGAGGAAACCCCAGAGGTTCAGTGACTTCAGAGAATCATAGATTCACCAGCCATTCTGGAGAGCAAATTGGAACCACAGCCAAAGAGCAATAAAACTGATCAAATCCTTTGACCCAGCAATACCAATACTAGTCCTATAGCCAAAAGAAATCATTAAAAATGACAAAAGTCCCACATGCTCAAAAATATTTGTAACTGTTCTTTTTGTAGTGGCAGAAAATTGGAAATTGTGGGTGTTATGGAGTACTGTTGCTCTATAGGAAACCATAAGTGCTCAAACATTAGAAAAGCATGGAAAGAACTAAAAAACAGATGCTGAGCAAAGGGAGGAGAACCAAGAGAATATTGTACACGTTAGGAACAATGAATTGACCAACTTCGATGGATGCAGCTCCTCTCAGAAGTCCAGAGGTCTAGGACAATCCCAGGAGACCTGTTATGGACAACGCCATCCATTTCCAGGGGAAAACAAAATGAATCAAACAAACAAACAAAAATCTGAATGGATACTATGTTCACTTTTTTAAAAATTCTCTTGTTTTTTTTCCTTTTTATCCCATGGTTTTCTTTCTTTTCTTTTCTCCTAATTCCTCATACCAAAATGACCAATGTGTAAACATGTTAAACACAAATGAATATGTACAACTTTTACTAGAGTGTTTGCCACTGAAGGGAAGAGGGTAGGAAGGGAGGGTGGAAGAAAAATGTGTAATTTATAAATATGCAAGTGAATGAATGTTGAAAAACTTAACATGTAATAGGAAAATAAATATCAATCAATAAAATAGATAAAATAAATCAAATCAGACAAAAAAAAAGAATCAGATTCAGAGCTGGGAGGAACTTGGAGGTCATAAAGGAATCCAACCCTCACTTTAACAGCTCAGGAAACTGAGACCCCAGAGGTTCAGCGACTTCAGAGCAGCTAGGTGGCAGAGTGAATAGAGCACTGGAGTCAAGAGGATAGGAGTTCAAATCCAGCCTCAGACACTTGACACTTACTAGCTGTGAGACCTTGGGCAAGTCACTTAACCCTGATTACCTTGCATCTCCAGTCATCCTGATCTATATTTGGCCACTGGACCCAGATGATTCTAGAGGAGAAAGTGAGGTTGGTGACTTAGCACAACCCCCCCTCACTCAAACCCAATTCACATGCTTGTCACAGCATCACCTCCCTGATGACATCTGTGCTAAGACTCCAATCTCACTCTTTTCATCTGGGTCCAGGGACCATATATGAATCAGGACCCTGGATGTGAGGCAATCAGGGTTAAGTGACTTGCCCAAGATCAAGTGTCTGAGGCTGGATTCGAACTCCTGTCCTCCTGACTCTAAGGTTAGTGCTCTCTCCACTGTACTACCAAGCTGCCCTAAAGGATCAAAAACAAACAAACAAACAAACAAAAAACATAGTAATTTCAGAGAATCAGTGATTCAAAACCTAGAGGGACCTTGGAGGTCATGAAAAAATCCAACTCTCTCATTTAACAGTTGAGGAAACTGAGGCCTCTCCAGAGATTCAGTAATTTCAGAGAAACATAGATTTAAAGCTCAGAGGGTCATGAAGTGCATGAAGAAATCCAACTCTTATTTTACAGCTGAGGACACCAAGGCCTCCCCAGGGATTAAAGGTTGTTTGTGGCAGTGCTTGGATTTGAACTCATGTCCATGGATTCAAAGTTTAACATCCTTCCACTAAAACCACATTGAACCTGCGCCTAAAGGGAAGAAAATATTTGGCATTTTGATCAGGACAAGCAAAACAAACGCCTCAGAATGAATGAATAAATTAAAAGACATTTCTTAAGTCACAAACATGTCTTTCTAGAGCCTTCTCTCAAAGTGTTATTTGGAAGGGGGAGGGGGAAAAAAGAACCCTTGGGCTCAGAAGAGGAAAGGAGGACATTTAACTGCAAATGAGCCAGTCTCACCTGACTCCTTGGATTAGGATCACTCAATATTAAGAACTCAACATTCAAAAATACCCCATGCAAGCTGATGTTTCCATACGCTGCCGGAACAGTCTGGCTCCAGATCTCACCCCAGCCTGCACACATAGCTGTTTGATGGAAGTAACCTTGACAGTTCTAATTCCAACTCAACCTTTCTCCCCTGTCCTAGCCCTCTCTATTTTCCTTTCCCCAAGGGTTTAATACTCAGAATTGTTGCTAGGGTCAGAATGGTGCAACTAGTTAAAAGGAATCAATTTGTCCTTGGGTTCCCTCCCAACCAGAGGAGTCGGTGTGACATTTGGAAGGAACCGGGCCTTCAACAAACATGACGATCCAATCTCTGGTCTCTGGAGATCTGGGAGAAGAAAAGCTCTGACCATCTGTTCTGGGTTTCCTTAGTCACTTGCCTAAAGGCAGGGGACAGGACCAGTTATATGCTCTGTGCTCTTCCAGCCCTTGATTCTATGAGAGTAGTAACAAGAAACAGTGATCAGCAAGGCCAGAGGGATTGGATCTGGAGTCAGGGAGAACATGACTCAGTGGTAAGAAAATAGAGTTAGAGGCTACACCTGAATCTGCCTCTGTTAGCTGTAGGACCTCAAGCAAGTTCTGGGAGGATTACAGGTCTAGAACTAGGTTAGCCTGTCCAACCTCCTCATTTTACAGATGGGGAAACTGAGGCCTGGGAAAGAAAGTGACTTTTCCAGGATCACATCACTAATAAGTATCATGGTGATTTGTACTTCTACCACCTCTATTTCTCCAGGGAGGAAACTGAGGCTGGAGCTATAAGCATCCTTCCCCAGTGTACAAAGGGAGTCTGCAGGACGGTGTCAGAGAAAGAACACTTTCCTTCAAAAACTGTCCTTCAGAGAAGCAATGGATCCATGACCATCCTCCTCTCCCTCCTACAGCCCTCCCCCCCCCAAAAAAAAACTGGCATGACAGGCCCAAGTAGCCCGGGGAAGGAATATTGACAGCAGGAGGGTGGCAAGATCGAAAAGCATGGGGTCACTGCTCCAACACTTGAGACCAAGAGTGTCATCTGCATGGCCCTGTAAATTAGAAGAAACAAGAATGATCGATGCATGGATTGCTCCCCCAGGGGAGAGAGATAGAGGCAGCATGTGAGAACAGCAGGGTCCTAGGATGAAGTTTAAAATGACAGTGGTAGAAGCAGTAGGGTTCAGGACACTGCTCATCCTCTGGTAGTGAATTTGGAAAGGATCTGCTGAACTGGGCTGCTGGGATTCAGCAGGAGGAAAAGGAACAGCTGCTTCCAGTCCTCACCCCCAAGGCCAACACTGTTCCCCCAACTCCAAATCTTTTTTTTAAAAAAAAAGAAAAAGAAAACAAAATGTCGGAGAGGGAGAAGCAAATGTCTCCTCTGGATTAAAACTCAATCAATCTCTGTCTCCCCACAAATTGATGTCAGCCATTGAGGCTGGAGAGACTGGAGACCGCAACCTAACAGACTGGGCTGAAGGACAGAATGGAGGGCAATGGAGGAAAGGTGGGAGAAAGGACCTACGGAGGGGAGGGGACACACAGCCAACCCTGGATGTGGGTGACCTGTCAAGAAGAACCATCTGGATCAAGCCTTTGCCTGCCCCCCTCCCAAGATTCCTCTGCAAGCTACTCTGTCTTGTTACATTTTCCCAGAAGTTTCTGCCCTGCCAGGGCCTGAGGCTGCCTGCTCGTTGTGTGGCTCTGTCAGAGGATTACAGACAGGACCCTCATCTGGCAAATGATAGATTCTGAGGTCTTTTCCAGTTCTATGACTTTGCTCATGAGCTCAAAAGGATTGGGGACTATGAATAGTCAATCAATCAACAAACATTTATTAAGCATCTACTGTTTTCTTGAGCCAAACTGCCTAGCATTCCAATATTACTATAGAGAATGCAGCTATGATGGACTGGATACATTGGTAGAGTGCCAGACATGCACTTCCTAAAAGAAATTTTTTTTATGGAGAACTCACACAGGAAAAGCGTTCACAAGGGGGGGCAGAAGAAGAATACCAAGACACCCTGAAGGTCTCATTGAATTGACTGTACAGCTTGGGAGACCCTGGCACAGGCCTGCGCAGCATGGTGTGCCCTCATCAGAGGGTGGGCTGCACTCTATGAGGAAGGCAGAATGGAAGTAGCTCAAAGGAAATGTGACATCTGTAAGTTTAGAGGACCCATTCCAGGTGTTCCCATGGACTATTTGTACCCAACCAGTGGCTCATAGTGGTCTGATCAGCCACAGTCAGACACACTGTCATTTGTCTCAAACATAGTGATGTCATTTTGGTCTTTTTCAATAACTAAGGACAAGAACCCACCAACCAACCAACAAACCAACCAAGTTTTCCAGTAACTATTCAGAACTGGGAATTCAAAGAAAGGCAAACATGAGTTCAGCAATCTAATGGAGAAAAATGAGGGCAAATTAAGACTTCCAAAATGTAAATAAAACAAGACCTCAGAGGGACAGCACTAGGAATTCGAAGGGGGGATAGTCAAGAAGCAACACCTTCATTTTAGAAACGAGGTAGCTGATGCTCAGAAAGGTTAAACAATTTTCCCAGCAGGGTCTCACAAACAGTCGGTATCAGAGATGGGGTTTGAGCTCTGGTATTTCTGTTTCCAAGTCCAGCACTCTAGAGAAGAAAGACACTGTTCTACCATCATTTTACAGATAGGGAAACTGAGGTCTAAGGAAGTTAAATGACTTGCCCTAAGTATCAGACCTGGGATTAGAATTCAGGTTCCCATGGCTTGAAGGTCATCATTTTTAGTGCAGAGAAGATCAAGGTCACAGGTTTCATTCCAGAGAAACCAGGCTGCTTGGCTTTGGACCCCCTAACTGTAGTTGTCATCAGGCTCTTAGATTTAAACTGAGATGAAATCAAAAGAAATCCTGTACTAGGGGGAAAAAAATGAAACCTACATTGCCCCAAATAATAACACTACTTTATATCTGTAAAAAAACTCACAGTTTTCAAACTGCTTTCACACCCATTATCTTTTTGATTCAAGGACCTCTCCTTCTACTGCCAAAATCCCAACTCCCCCCATCTGTTTCATCTTCTATATTCCCACTGCTACTCTCCTAGTGGAAAACATCATTACCACTTTCTTGAACTATTGCTCTAGTCTCTGAATAAGTTCTCTCACCTCTACTCTCTACCTCCAAACCATCCATCCTACCAATGTCAGATATTTTGATTTATTCATCAACCATCTAGTCCTAAAATCCTTTGCACAAAAAACCTCCTTTGCTGAATGAGTCAAGCTCAATCATCTTAGCCTGGTATTCAAGGATCTTTAGAATCTGGTCACCCTTTCTTTCTTGCCTTATCCCTTTGGTTTGTACATCTGTCACACTTTTCTTGACTCTGTTCCTTAGCTCTTGTGAAGTGGTACAATAGAGGAGAAATCTGGTTTGAAATATGAGGACATGACTTCAAATCTCAGTTTGGTTATTTATTAGTTGTGTGACTTTGAAAGAAGTCATTTGAGCTTCAATTACAGTCACAGAGGTCACTTAGTCACTTAAGAGTTGTAGATCTGTGATCTGCTAGAAAGTCTTTTCTGAAGTTTATGACCCCACACACACACACACACAAAGAAATACAAACACATTTACACACACATTTACACACATTTACTCTTTGATCTCATGGAGCACTTTGCTTACATCATTCTGTGAACTTATGTGTTAGCTCCATGAGAATAGGATCATGTCTCATATAAACTTTATATCTGCCCCAGGGCTGCCCCCCATAGTAAGTTCTTAGGAAATGTCATTTGAATTGAACTGTATTTTCATAGAATCCTAAATGAAGAGGTTAATGGCAACCTCAAATATCATCTGGTTCAACCCCCCCACTTATTTTACAGATGAGGAAACTGAAACCCTAATTTAGTTAACTGACTTGTCAGATTTTGAGTCCAAAGTTCTTGCTTCTATAGGTGACCCAAACAAATAAGAGGAGCTTCAAAAAGAATTTTTAATTAATTTATTATTTGCCTAAAAGAGTCTCAGAGCAGTTCAGATCCTTTCATTATTGGAAGCAAATTGACTGTTACCCTCCCTATGCTAGACAGTAGAGAAAGGACAACCAGAAGGAATAAAGAGCCAGGTCTATCATCCAGGTCTCCTGGTGAAAACTGGGAGGGCTCTGGATAGCACTGACTCCTGTAGGACAAAGAGGGAACACCCCACAGCAGAGGGTGCCCATGCCAGAACCTTGCTGGAAGACCCAGTTTCTATTTTATGTTGCCACCCTCTTTAGGACAACAGCCCTGGTGCCCTTTGGGGAGCCAAACTGTCCCTGTTAATAAGTTCTAAAGAAGGCATCAGATGGATCATAGAAACATAGCTTTAGATCTGGGAGGACTTAAGAGGCTATCTAATCCAACTCCCTCATTTTACACGTAAGGAAACTGAGACTTGGAGAGATGAAGTCACCTGGCCAGGGTCATCTGTCAAGTGAGCAACAAAGGTAGAATTTGAATGCAGGTCTTCCTGGTTCTGTATCCAGTATTGTACCTATTTCATTGAGCTGCCTCTCTATTGGTAAGCACTTTGGCCCTGGTTCTTTATAAGGGAAAAGTGCCAACCACAAGGTACTTCATCCCAAACCACAACTGATCCCGGGCAAATGAGAATAGGCTGAGACACACCTCAGGAACACCAGGATACATCTCCTCCAGTTTCAAATAGAGGAACTGAAATTCTTGTGTTCCCATCTCCAGAACACATGGCTAGTTACCTGCCAACGGTCCAAGGAGGGGGAGAGGCTCTATAGATCAGATTAGAACTCACATCACCTGTCTTTAAGGACCCTGGTGCCCAACTCAGCCCTCACCTCTAGAATGCCAAAGACAGGTAGAGGTTTCCATGATTCCAAGATTTCTGTGCTCTAGCCTGCCTCTCCCCTTCCTTTGGGGGAGGGGGAGGACTGGTCCCAGAAAAGCTCTGGGCAGGAAGAATATCTTGGAAATAGCAAGGCCCTTCCCCAGGGAGGAAGATGAAGAAAGAGAGAGAGAGAGAGAGAGAGAGAGAGAGAGAGAGAGAGAGAGAGAGAGAGAGAGAGAGAGAGAGAGAAGGAAGAAAGAAAGAGAGAGAGAGAGAAAGAAAGACTGCTTTGCCACCCAACAGCAGAGGTGGAGAAGTCGGGACAGAGACTTCCAGAGTCCAAGATGGAGATGCAGGACAAGGAAGAGCGTCCAAGACAGAAGCAACATGCCAACTTTCGCCTTGCCCGGACTGCCTACATGACTGTCAGCTCCTCTGCCAGCCAGCTACTCTCTTAAAAACCAAGTTGCTGAGAAATAATGGCATCCTCGAGACAAGCCGTGAATCGGCTTTCTGGGCAGGAGACAGCGCCTGCCCTGGCATGGGCACTAGGTCAACGCCCCCACTTTGCAAGCTCGGAGAAAGGGCGATGGAAATCGTGGGGGAAAACTTGGGGTGCCAGGTCCGGGGCCCTCGCTCTCACGTCTCCAGCCCCCCAACCTGCCCCTCCGGGATCCCTGAAGTCTTCCCGCTCCCCCTCCCCAGAGCGGAGACTACAGCGATTCCACGGTCGGCCCGAGAGAGGTTGTGCCCCCCCCATGCACCCCCGTCCCTGGAAAAGCGAAAAGGACCTTAAAGCCAAACGGAATCGGGGGCCTGCGAGTCTGGGGGGCGGGGGAGGCTTGCGCCTGCTTTACCTCTTGGCTTTATTCTGCTTTCGGGACTTGTGCAGCAGCCCGATGAGCACCACGGCCGCTCGGATCCCCGCCTTTTTGGAGTGCATCCTGGCGGCGGCCGCCGGCTGGGACATAGCGGAGGCTGCGGGGCCCCCGGCCCGGCCCCGCCCGCCGCGGCGCCCGCCTAAGGCAGCCCCCCCGGCCGCCCGCCGCCCGCCCGTGCCCGCGCCCCTGGCATCTGCCAGCCGCCCGCGAGGCGAGGGAGCCTCCCTCGGCCCCGGTCAGGTGACTCCCCCTCACTCCCCAGCGACCTTCAGAGTCACCTGCCCCCCGGCCCGGCCCCGGCCCGGCCCGCCTCAGCCGCCGCCCCGCTCCCCCCCAGCCGCCCGGAGCGCTGCCCGCCGGCACGGCTGCCCCGCCGGACCCTCAGCCCTGGCCAGCCGGTCCGGCCCGGCCTCCGGGGGGCGGGCTCCAGCCGCGCCCGCCCCCCCCCCCGCCCCGCGGCCGGGCCGGGGCCCCCCGCCGGGGACCAGCCCCCGCCCCGCCCCCCCGAGGCTCCGCCCTCCGCCCCCTCCCCCAGCTGCTCGGGCGCCTCCGGGGGCTCCTCAGTCTGGGGGAGCCCCCGAACCTCCCGCCTCTCTGGATTCGGGGCCCCCGCCCGCCTCGGCTCGCTCTTCTCCCGGGCCCGGCTCGCGCCCCTCTTTCTTCTCCTCTCTTCTCTGCCCCGCTCCGCTTCCTGCCTTCCCCCGCTCCCGCTCCTCTCTCTCTCTCTCTCTCTGTCTCTCTGTCTCTGTCTCTGTCTGTCTGTCTGTCTCTCTCTCTCTCCCTCTCTCTCTCTCTCTCTCTCTCTCTCTCTCTCTCTCTCTCGTATGTGTGTGTGTGTCCGTCTGTCTGTCTCTCTCTGTCTCTGTCTCTGTCTCTCTCTTGTCTCTCTGTCTCTCTGTCTCTGTCTCTGTCTGTCTGTCTGTCTCTCTCTCTCTCCCTCTCTCTCTCTCTCTCTCTCTCTCTCTCTCTCTCTCTCTCTCTCTCTCTCTCTCGTATGTGTGTGTGTGTGTGTGTCCGTCTGTCTGTCTCTCTCTGTCTCTCTCTCTCTCTTTTGTCTCTCTGTCTCTCTCTCTCTGTCTCTCTCTTGTCTCTCTGTCTCTCTGTCTCTGTCTCTGTCTCTGTCTGTCTGTCTGTCTGTCTCTCTGTCTCTCTCTCTCTCTGTCTCTCTCTCTCTTGTCTCTCTGTCTCTCTGTCTGTCTCTGTCTGTCTGTCTGTCTCTCTCTCTCTCTCTCTCTCTCTCTGTCTCTCTATCTCACTCGCCAACTCTGTGTCTGTCCCTCCCTCTCTGGGGCCCTCTCTGTGGGTGGGCGGCCGGCCCCCCCGGACCATGGGGTGGGGGTGGGGAGAGGCCGGGCCCGGGCCCGGGCCGGATACTTTGCCGATGCTGTCACTGTCAGAAGCCGGCTCCAGAGCCAGGCAGCCAGGCGGCCCGCACGTGCCCACGGGCACAAATGAAATCGGACTCTCTTGGGATTCCCAAGCGCAAATAAGCGCAGGGAGGCCCAGGGCCGGCCCCCCACCCCTACCCACCTTCCACGAGGACTTGGAAAGATTGGCAGCACCGGGGGCAAGAGATCCGAGAGAAGCTCGCGAGTGGAATGGGGGGGGCACAGCACCCTGAGTCCTCCGGGGTCCTTCAAACTCTCCCTGTCCCGTTCCGCCCCGCCCCAGCTCAGGGCTGCGCCCAGAGCCGCCAGCCTCGGGAGAGAGCAGCCCGGGCTGCGCTTGGGCATCACCGCGGCCGCTGCTGGCCAGCGTCCTCTTGGAGGATGGCCGACTGGGGGGGGGGGGGGCAGGAGGGGCTGCTATCGGGAACGCGGGGCTGCCCATCTCCCACCTCCCAGCGCGCCTGGCCCCGGACAGCGCGAATTCCCAGACAGGCGGGCGAGGCTGGCGGGGCCGTGCTGGTGGTAATGGTGAAACCAGCTGCCCAGGCGCCCGGGGGGTGGGGGGTGGGGGGGCCAAACTCTCACTTAATATTTATTTTCACTCTCCCCTACCCCAACCTCAGGAGTTTGGGAAAAGTCAAGGGTAAATGATCAACTTCATGGCTCCAACACCTGGGTCTGGCAAAACCTTGGTTGCCATGGAGACCCCTCTCTGTCATGAAGTTCCCCACCGCTCTCACCTGCAATCCCGCGCACCCAGAGGCTCTCCAGCTCACTCCCTGCACTCCCACCCAACACTTGAACCGGCTTCATTTTCACTTTGGCATTTCAGGGTAACACCATCATCATAAGGAAACTAGAGCTGCTGCTGCTGCTGCCCTCCCTTCCCCACCCCACCTCTCCCCCCAGGAGTCGGGAGCCTCTTCTCCTAAATGTAATGCCTCGGACAGAGACTGTGAGAGGAATATTTCGGGGGTAGCCCCACCATCTCATCTCTTCTCTCTCTCTCTCTCTCTCTCACACACACACACACATATACACACACACACACACACACACACACACACACACGCCCTTGTCCCTTCAGAGATGGAGCCAATCCAGTCCCTCTGAGAGGACTGAGACTGAAAACAGAAGATTGAATCTGTCTTTAGAGTCATTCCATTCTGAAGTAATTTCTCTGGCATTTCATCCAGTCCAAGATGAAAAGTCCAAAGAACAAAAAAATCAGGAAGAAAAGGAAAGGTAGAGCTTGAGGAAGGGGTCTTAGAAGGCAAGGAAAAGTTGGCCAGCCATTTCCTGGGTTGGTGAGCCACTTTCTGGGTTTCTTAGAGACAATTCTTGCCAAAACTTTAACCGGAAATGTCAAACCAACCTGTCCATTGTTAATGCCAGTCGGGGCCCCCTTGGCAGCTGTACTCAGTGAGAGAAATTCCCAGATAAATGGGAAAGAGGGGAGCATGAATATTGGACTTGTCTGTCTATTATTCTGTTCATGACAGATTATTGGGCAGCTAGAACACCAGCCCTGGAGTCAGGCGGACCCAAGTGCAAATTTGACCTCAGACACTTACTACTTCTTAGCTGTGTGACCTTAGGTAAGTCACTTAACTCTGATTCTCTGGCATCCAGGACCATTCCCAGTCATTCTGATTCATATCTGGCCACTGAACTCAAAGAACTCCAGAGAAGAAAATGAGGCATCCCCTCACTCAAAGCCAACTCGAATGCATATCATAGTATCACCTCTCTGATGTCACAGTCTTCTCTGTTGCTTTTTGTTAAATGCAAGTAAATCAGGGTTAAGTGACTGGCCCAGGGTCACACAGCTAGCGTCTGAGACCAGATACTTAGGTGGGCCCATTGTCTACTTCAAGAATGAAGGACAAAGCAACAATTGCCATATCTCCCACTCAACATGTCTGACTCAAACTCCTCCTTTCCTCCAAAGTAATTCATTAGCCCCCCAAATTAAGAAACATTATAATTAAGAAATTACTATCAGTAGGCATCTGTTATATATCTGCATATACAGAGATAAACATTATATATGAATATATAGGGGCTATCTCCAGGCATCCTGGGCTATAACTTGCCACAGGACCCACATGGTTTTGGTAGAAAGAGGGAGGCTGGTAACTTTGCACAGCTCTGACTCAATTAAATCCAGTTCCTCTGTGAGTCCTGATATCTCCATCCCAATGTCATGGTTCGCTTTGAGAATGGAGGACAAACAAAACAATAACCTTTCTTCCAAATCATCCCTCCTCTCACCTCAGTTCCATTTCTAGTGAGGATAATATCATCCTCTCAGTTACTGAGGCTGAAAACTTGAAAGTCATGTACGTCTGACTCTTCCTCATCCTTATACCAAACCACTTGCCAAGTTTTATTGATTTCACCCCCTCTGATATCTCTCAACACTCATTCCCATCTGATAAGGCCACTACCTTCTTCCAAGTTCTCTTCACCTCTCACCTAGTCTAATGTAACAGCCTCCTCATCTGTCTCCTTATTTCCAAGTTCAAAATTTTATAACTAGGAAGGACCTTACAGAGTCCATCCTTCTGTAGAAAATGATATTGAGGTCCAGAGATGTAGTGACTTAGCCAAGGTCACACAGGACACATCTGAGGTGAAACTTGACCCTGAGTGCTGGGATATCAGGAACAGCATCCTTTCCAGCAAATTGTTCAGACCCTTCCCTCTCTGATACATTTTTCCCACTGTTACTGAAGAAATATTTCCAAAACTTTAAAAGTTCTGACCATCTCTCTTAAAAATCTTCAGTGTCTCCATTTGGCCTCTTGGATAAAATAACAGCCCACCATTTCAAGTCCTCCACAAGCTGGATTCTTGTCTGTCTCCCTAATGGGATAACTTGTACCCACTCCTCTAAGCCAGTCAGACTGGTCTATCTGCTGTTCCCAGTATATATATATATCAGTCCATTTCTGTCCCCGTCCCCAAGCTCACTGTACGGCGCCCCCCCCTCCAAATCTGGAATCTCTTTCCTCCTCACTTTTGTCTTATAGAATCCCTAGTTTCTTTCTATGGGGTCAAGTGGCTTACCCAAGGCCACACAGCTAGGTAATTATTAGATTTGAACTCAGGTACTCCTGACTCCAGGGCCGGTGCTCTATCCACTGCCCCACCTAGCCACCCCCTAGTTTCTTTCAAAGCACAGAGCTGGTATCAGTCACCTCCTATGAGACCTATTTGTAAATGTCCTTTGCCACTAGGCCCCCTCTTCGTCCTGAAACTACTTTGAATCTACTGATCTGTGGGTGTATTTCTTTACCCTAATAGACCATAAGCCCCTTGAGGACAGGAATTCTGGGGGGGTGGGGGGGAGCTTCTCCTCCTCCACACTAATCTGGTGTCTGGCATCTAGCATGGTCTTGATAAAGGATTATGAATTCAAAAGAGGTGGTTCATCTTTCTAGGTTCCAGGATAAGATAACACCCTGCCAGGGAGAAAAGGTGGCCTGAGATTTGACTGAGAAACCTGGGGAGGGAGGAGAAGATTTTTAAAAGTATCCTATAGGGAGAGGAAGCTCAACTGAAGCTGGGCATGGGAAAGGAAAGAGCATGGTTCTGCCTTCCCCTAACCAAGCCAGTCGTGGGGCAAGTTAGCTCAGTTGGTTGGCATGCAGTAACAACCAGGCCAAAGGTGAAAATGCTCTCTTCAGCCTGGGCAATATAGGTGGGGTAGGGTGGTAGTGAAGGTGAAAAGAGTGTTGGAGTTGAGAGACTGAAAGAGTGCTGCTTACTAAGGTTGTAAGCACAGGTGTAACACATTTTGTCTCTCTAAGACTCAGTTTCCTCATCTGTGAAATTCGGATTAAACACTTCTTCATTCATAGGGCAAAGGGATGATGCCCTTTATAAACCTTAAAATTTACATGTTTGAGATATTACAATCATAAACTCTTAGATCTAGAGAGAAAGGAGGCCTCAGGCCATCGCATCTAGACTTTTCATTTTACAAATGAGGAAACTGAAGCCCAGAGAAGTTGTTACTTACATAAGGTTGCACAGTGGCGATTGTTTTCCATTAGATAACAGGATTGATCATAAATCTAGAACTGGAAAGGATCTCAGAGGCTATCTAGTCTGGACCTCTCATAGAGGGAAACAGAGGTAAGGAGTTTAAGTGGTTTGTCAAACATCTAATAAACATCAGGGGTGGGTCAGCCGGGTCTCATGGAGCTTCAGTAATTCTCTACTGCCTTGGGGGACTGGCATTTAAAATCTTATACCTCAGGCAGCTAGGTGGTGTAGTGGATAGAGCACTGGCCCTGGAGTCAGGAGTACCTGAGTTCAAATCCAGCCTCAGACACTTAATAATGACCTAGCTGTGTGGCCTTGGGCAAGCTGCTTAACCCCATTTGCCTTGCAAACCCTAAAATTAAAAAAAAAATCTTATACCTCCCCTTTCAAGTCTCAGCTTAAGAGTTCCTCCAAGAAATCTCACCTGCTTCCACCCCCAAACTGACAGCATTCTCACCCTCTTCACATTTTCCTAGAAGAAATCAGTTCCTTTGCCCCCTGTATCATATTTCTCTGCATACAGGTTATGTCTGTTTCTCCTGCTCTCCTCTCTCCCCCCACCTTAGTAGGCACCTAATATATGTTTATTGAAGGTTGGTCTAGGAGAAGAGATTTAAAAAATGATGTCGCTCTTTTCCTCCTTTATAGAGATGGGGGACTATGGTGGTAGAACATTATAGACACAGTCAGAGTAGAATGTTTAGGTTAGATTTTGCTAAACTGCTTCTTCCTTGTTTATTCTTTGTTGTAAGTTGATTAGTTGCATATGGAAGGGGGTCAGTATATAATCAAAACAAAAAATATTAAATAACTTAAATTCAGCATGCTGTAATGAGAAGACATTGAATCTAAGTCAGAGAATTTGGCTTCAAATCCCAGCTCAGCTACTTGCTATCTACCCTATGTGTCCTCAGACCAAGTCCCTTCACTGTTTGGGACCTCAGTTTCTTCATCTGTAAAATGATGGGTTTGGATTAAATTACCTCAACTCTTTTCTGGCTCTAAATATACTCCACTAGGAATGGAATTTAAGGGTCTTTGCCAAGCATGTGTTATATATCCAGGATTATGTAAGTGGATACCATGGAAAAAAAGAGTTTTTGTTGTTATTTGGCCATTTCAGTCATGTCTGACTGGCCCCATTTGGGGTTCTCTTGGCAGAGATCCTGGAGTGGTTTGCCATTTCCTTCTCCAGCTCATTTTATAGGAAGTAAACTGAGGCAAACAGGATTAAGTGACTTGCTTAGGGTCAAACAACTAGTGAGTATCTGAGGTTGGATTTGAACTCAGGTATTCCTGGCTCCAGCCCTCTATCCATCCTACCACCCTAAAGCAAAGGAAAACAATAGGCCTTTGCCTACAAAACTAATAGGCATCACCCACAAATTGTATTGATTTAGTATCTACTCTTGCTATGGGCAAACAGATTTTGTCATTTGTTTATGGGATCTGGTGGACCCAGGACTTGTCTCCATAAAGAAATAAGATTGGAGCAACTAGTTAAATAAACAGTGGATTGGGGTGCCTAGGTGGTGCAGTGGATAAAGCACCAGCCCTGGAGTCAGGAGTACCTGGGTTCAAATCTGGTCTCAGACACTTAATAATGACCTAGCTGTGTGGCCTTGGGCAAGCCACTTAACCCCATTGCCTTGCAAAAGCCTAAAGAAAAAAAACAAACAAAAAACAAAAAAAAGAATACATTTAAAAAAAGAAATAATTGCAGCCAGAACAAAAAGAAGATATTCTTGTACTCCCATCCCCACTCCAGATTCTTAAATGTTCTACTATTTCTTATCACAGAATGAATAAGAAAACACTAAAGAAAGAAGAATTTTCCAAATTTAAAAACCTTGACTGTTTATTAAGAATACGGTAACTCATTGAACCAAGACTTGATCCAAGGTCACACAAATAAAAGAACCAACTCTTGATTCTTTCTCTCCATTATACCATTCATGCATTATCATGCCTATTACACAGATAAAGAAACTGAGACCCACCCAAGTTCATAAGACTGGCAAGTGTTGCTATACAGATAAAACATGATTGACTCAGCAGATTGACTCGTGTATGCCTGAGAAAAATTCCCTCTGCACATCCATGTGAAGTCAACAGACAAAGACTCCTAAAACTTGGAACAGATATAGCTAAGGAACAGGGTCTCCTGAGCTGATGTGGGCAGGACTTTTTCAGTGATACCTCTGCACCCTCTTCTGGCAAATGGCAAGAAGGTGCTTTGGATAGGATTGGAGAGGGGCCTGTCAGGGATCTTTGATCTAAACTAGGAATCATTAGATGTCTTATGCAGATCGAGAAACTGAGTCTTGGGAAGGTTAGATAATTTAACCAAGGTCATATAGCTAATCAGTACTGAAGGTCAGCTACCTTAGCTTCACAGGCTAGGGATGTTCTCCAGAGAAACTAGACAAAGCAGCGTTTGAGTCCTGGTGACCAAACACTATGTCTCCTCCAGCATCTAGCAGATGAAGTCTTTAATAAGTGGTTGTTGGATGAATGAATGAATGAATGAATGAATGAATGAATGAATTCTGCAATTCCTTACTAATCCAATATGGAGGTAGAGAGCCAGTTAAATGATCTAATTCTCAGAAAGAAATCCTGCAACCTTGACCTTGAACCCATCCATCACAAAGGGGAGGGGCTGTCAGAAAAACTGGGGAGGAGTAGTAGAGGAAATGAATCCTAAACAAGAGGCTATAACTACAAGACCTGCCCTCCAAGGTCCATTAGGTTGAAACACACTGATACACATGCCTAGCAGAGAAGAAATGCCCTCTCTGGGCCTGGGAAAATATCCCAGGAGACACATCCATGAGAATCCCAGCGCCAAGCCTTCTCCCAGAGTCCTGAACAGACCTGGCTGGGACACAGGACACAGTTGGGCCAGAATGAGGGTTGGAGCTCTCCAGTCTCAGTTCCAGGTACAGTTTGGGAAAATAAAGAGAAAACTCTGACTAGGAAAGGGGGTAGGGATGATTAGGGCCTTTTTAATCTAGGTCAGGAGGCACCAGATTTCTTCCCTCCCACCCACACCCCTTTTTCTAAGGGTCATAGGACCTGGAAGCACATGTCCTGTTGTCAGATAGAGAAGTGAAAGACACCTAACCTTTAAACCTGTTGCTGCACCCTTCATCTTGGCATCCACACACCCTCTCACTCAGGTACCTGAACACTGAATATATCTACCCCCTCATTTATGAACTCAGAAACACACATGATACACAGGTTTGTGAATACTGATACGACACATGCAGATGGTACCCATCTCTGACAGATACACCAGCTCCCCCTCCTGGCTCTTACCAGGCTTATATATCTTGGGGTACGAAATCAATAAAAGGGAAAACCAGAACTGGGGGATATAGCAGATACAGGAGAACACAGATTTAACCCTGAGAGGGCTATCCAGACCAGACATTGGACCTAAAAAGGGGGTGGGAGGATGATTTGCCTTTGATCCCAGAAGTCATACTAGCTAATGTCTATAGAGCTGAAGGTTGCAAAGCCCTTTACCACATGTTCTTTGATGTGAACCTCAAAAAAACCATATATGGGGAGGTATTATAATTTCCCCTGTTTTACAGATGAGGAAACTGAGGCTGAAAGAGGCTTAATTTAGACCTGGGAAGGGTCTCAGATCACCTAGCTTTGGAGAATGTAAGTTAAGAGGCCATGGGGTCCCACATCTTCATTTTAATGAAGATACTGAGGACGAGAAAAGTAAAGAGACTTATCCAGAGTCACTCACAAAAAATATACATCCAAGGAAAGATTCAGATTTCCTGATTCCAAGCCCAATGTTCTTGCCCTGGTCTACAAACGCCTCCTGTGAGATATGAAGTCATAAGGGCACCCTCTGCATTTATGTACCATCTCTTAGTCTCTTCTCCCTCAGGTCTGAGAAAAGACCATTATCTGTCAGCAAGAGGGGACCTTGTCAAGATAACTTGTTTCTAAATCCTGGTCCTTCCCCTAAGTCATAATGTCCTAGAGTAACGGATTTAGAGTGAAAGTGTTTGAGATCATTTTACAGATCCAAGCTGCCCCCATCCCTGGGCTCTCAGGGCTGATGATGGAAGGGATCTGATGAAGCCAGGAAGGAGGCTGGAACAAGGTCTTTCAGAAGCATCAGCAACATTTCTCAAAGCCCGAGCCAACTGATAATTGGAAAACTTCTATATCTGGCTTAGTAATAGGTTATAGGATTTGAAGTTATGTATTATTTACACTTACATTCTGGAGGGGCATCGTATGTGATGTATTCAGTCAGAAGATCTGTCACTAATCAAGTGGCACTTTGCCCTCTCTGGCCCTCAGTTTCCCCATCTGTAAAATGAGGGAGGGAGTGGAACAAGATAGTCTCCGAAGTCCTTCCCATCTCCAACAGTCTATAAATCTCTGCCTCTCATCTTATTCTGGCAAGTCACTTCCCTTTTCACGCCTGAGTCATTTTATCCCTCTCTCCTCAGTTTTCTCATCTGTAGTGATGAAGGAATTTCTAGGAAGATGGCAAAGTAAAAAGTCACAAGAAAGCTTAGTGCCTCAAAAGAGCCCAAACTGGGTGGGGGGGGGGGGGCAGTTAAGTGACACAGTGGATAGAGCACCAGCCCTGGAGTCAGGAGGATTTGAGTTCAAATTTGACCTCAAGATACTTACCTACCTAGCTGTGTGACCTTGGGCAAGTCATTTAATCCCATTGCCTTGCAACACCCCCCCCAAAAGTCCAAATGCAGGCAGCTATTTACTCATCTATTTTACTAAGAAAACACATAAGCAATTATTAAACACCTACTGGGGTCCAGGATACAAAGGCAAAAATGAAACAGCCCCTCCCCTCAAGGAAACTGAAATCCTATGGGGGAAACATGACATAAAACACTTTGTAACCTGTAAAACTCTATTTAAATGTGAACGGTATCAACACATGCACTCAGGGACACCCTATCTGTCTTACATCATCAGGGGGCAATTAGATGGCAGTGTGAGCAGAATGCCAGCCCTGAAGTCAGGAGGATCTGAGTTCAAATCTGGCCTCAAACATTTACTAGCTGTGTGACCTTGGGCAAGTCACTTTTTGCTGATTCCTTCCCATCCAGGGCCATCTCCAGTCGTCCTGATTCCTATCTGGCCACGGGACCCAGATGACTGGAGGAGAAAGTGAGGTTGATGACTTAGCACAGCCTCCCCCCCCCACTCAAATCCAGTTCACATGTCTGTCATGGCATCACTTCTCTGATGACATGGTCTTTGAAAATGAAGGACAAATATTATAATGCCACCAGAGATAATTAAATTATTCCATAAAAGTGAATCTCCCCCACCCCAAGCTTTAGTTTTAGCCTGGTCCTTTAAATGGAGCAAAACTTCTTTAAAAATATTTAGAATGAAAATCTTCTAAACGAGATCTCACACACTTCCTTACCTTCATAACCAGGGAATACATTGGGTGAAACACTGTTTCAGGGGTTTGACTTTATTTCCTTAGGAACAATGTTATAAAGATATCCTGTATGCAGATAGCCACTCCAGAGAGTATGGATCCTGAGGATAATGGTGATTTACCACCTTCTTCTGGGTGATTTAGCACACGGTTTCATTGTGTTCTCTGGGTCCCCAGCTCCTGGCCCAGAGCCGGCACCTGGTATTTAATCACTGCTTGGTGAGTTAAATGGAAATGAACTCAAAGAACCCCTGGTCTCTCATTTGACTTCCCTTCTGCTTAGCAGGAAAATTCAGCCCCTGAATCATGGAAAGGAAGCTGTAGAAATTCTCTTTAAACAACTAGCTATAAACCAAACAAGGCTGACTGAGCCACTTGAAAGTGCATGAGTCAGGGCCCTGTTTATACCTTTATTTGAGGGCTCCCGTTATTTCTTCAATTAACCATCTCCTGCCTCCTCCAGTCATAGATGCCAAACGGGAAATGATGATGTGCTCCCACTTCCCTTTCTAGGCCAGTCAATACTTTCACATATTAGCATTGTGAACAGAGGCCTTTGGGGCTTTACTTAAGCTAACAAATGAGGATCCTTCACCGGGGCCTATAAATAGAACTCTCCTTCATGAATTTGTTAGTGGCTCATTCCTTCCTTCCTATCATGGAGCAAACCCAGTTATTGCTAACACAGAGCCAGCCTAGCTCCTTCCAAGAACCCTGTTTCTGGAGAGTCACAAGCCAGGCAGATGGGGAGGGAATGAGGGAGGGCCCCGGCCCGCCACCTCCAAGGAGACATCTTGGTTCCCTAGGAGCCCATGGCTGTTTCTAATCCCCACACAGATCTTACACTCAGAGAGATTTTGAGCCTGTCTAACCTACATCTTTCCTGCTGAGATCCATGCTTCATTTTCCCTCCATCCTCCCTCCAGCAAAGGAACGGGTCAAAATAACAGGGGAAAGTAACAAGATAGAAGGCCCGTAAATAAGATTTGGAGCTCAAAGGGAGCTTAGAGAGATGACTCAACTCCATAATATCATAGGAGAGGACACTGAGGTCAAGATATAACTAGGTTGAGGTGCCCCAGATAGAGAGGGCCACCCAAAGACTCCAAGGTAAAAATGAGCCCTGTCTGAGCTCCCACACTTTGTGGGGTCCCAGCCTTACCATTGGCGATGAAGACATTCCTTGTTATTTTAGCACAGGGGTGAAGAACATGAAAGTCTACCTGGGATGAGCAAGTAGGAGAAAATGGGATTACCCGGCCACACACGTGCACACATGCACACACACACACACCCCGACACACACAACACACATCTCACTAGAGCCAGAGGACCTGAGTTTGAATTCTGATCCTCCTGTTTCTTATTTATATGATCACAAGCAAATCACTGCACACTCTACCTCAGTTTCTTCATCTGTGAAATTAAGGGATTTAGATGATTTCCAATGTCACTTTTAGCTATGGTGATCCTGAGAACTTTTAAAGTCAAATTCTTTTGGAGTGAGAAGTGGAAATGTGGAGAGCCCAGGACACTGCAAATCTGTACCGCCTTGGAATCAGAAATATCTGAAATCAAATCTGACCTCTAGCACTGATCAAGTATATTAACAATAATACATTTATAAAGTGATTCAAAAGCAAAGTGTTTTACATAAATTATCTTATTTGATCTTCACAGTAACTCTATAAGATTATTTTTCATTCTTCATTTTCAAAGAGGACAGTGACATCATAAGGTGATGTCTTTCTGCGTGTGGATTGTATTTAAGTGAGGCAGAGTTGCATAGTCATCAGACTTTACTCTCTCTTCTAGAGTCATCAGAGTCCAGTGGCAGGGCAAAAGTCAAGCTGTCTGGTGATAGCCCAGGATGTAGTGAATGACCTTGGTATCTTTGATGTGTGACCAAGTTCTAAGTGCCACAAAGATCCTGCTTCAACTGCCTTCACGGCCATTGGAACAAATTGGTGCCTATTCTGCTGGGGGACGTCTTCACATGTTTGGAGTAGATATTCCCACTAACTCACTGATGGGTTTGAAGCCTGTCAATTATACCCTCATTGTGGGTTAGCACACACGTGAAGGGATTGACCAGTGTGGCCACTGCCCAGGTTACAGCTTCTTGGAGCCATAGGTGAGTGTTGACCTCCAAGGTGGATGAGCAGACCTGGAAAAAACTCAGCATCAGTCTTCACTGAATACTACATACATAAGGTAGAGGTTATTGTAACCTCATTTTACAGATAAAGAAACTGAGACTTAGAGAGGTAAATATAAATGTCTAAAGTTACATAGCCAGGAAGTGTCTGTGTGTTTGAACTCAGGTATTTCTGATTGCAAATCTAGCTCCTATCCAATACACTATCCTCTCACCTTCAGAAAGCTTTTTCCTGACTCCAAATCTAAATCTGCTAATCATAGGTGTCTAAAAGCTGTACAGACATTTCAAGAAGTGGGTGAGCTCCTTTAGCCTGGAGGTCTCCACACAAAAGCTATATCTCCCCTTGCCAGTATCATATAATGGAGATTTCTTTCAGGTATGAATTGGACTAGATAAACACAGGAGACCTTTCTACCTTTCGAATTATATGACTTTGTCCAAATAATTTCATTTCTATCAGCTCCAGTTTCCTAATGCATAATCAGTTAAATATTAGGCAGCCCCTACCTCAGAATTTTTTTTAGGTTTATATGAGATCATAGAATTACTTTTCTGGAAGGGGCTTCAGAGATCATCTACCTAACTCTCATTTTATTAAAAAAAAAAAAAAAGGAAACTAAGGCCCCAGATGGGGTAAGTGACTTGTCCAAGGGAGTAAGAGGCATGTTTTGAACCAAATCCTCCGATTCCAAAGCCAGCACTCTTTCCCCTGTACTCCCATTTATTGCTTCTCAATATGGGGAAACAGGCTTTGTGAGTTTTAAAATGCTATATAAAGGTCAGTTGTTCATATCATTTTCATACTCTCAAACTTAGTAAGAAAAATTAGTCATCAAAGACTCAATCCAATCAACTGAGAACATGAGTCGTTTGCATGAAGGGGTGGCAGTTCCACCTCTAGGCTTTAACAGGGGTGCTTGCCCCCTTAAAAACTTCAGTGAAGTTGGTAGGCAAATTCTCAGGCCAACCCTGCAGGATCACCATGACTTCTGAATCAGTCATGATATTGGGAACGTCAGGAGTCAGGAGAAAGAAGCAGATGGACTGCATTTTCAGGAGGAATTTACCCATGCAGATCCAAAGAGTTCTAGCTTTGGAATCAGGACCTCATCCCAACCCTGACACTTGTTTGCCTGTGGGTTTCTGGGTCCCAGTTTCCTAATTTGTAAAATAAGAGGGTTGAACTTTGTAGAGGCAGCATTCTGTAGTGGACAGAGCGCCAGACTTAGAATAAGAAATATCTAGGTTAAAACCTTTCTCAGACATTAACTTACAAGTCGTCTAGTCTCTCTATCTTAATTTCCTCATCTGTAAAATGAAGCAGGCTACTGATTAAGAAATGGAGAGTTCAGACAGTTCAGACAGCAATGCAACACACAGAGGAAAATGTAATCTAATAGCCTCGTATTTGATAAACCTAAAGATTCTAGCTCATGGAGTAAGTGCTCTTTATTAGACAAAAGTTGCTGGGGAAATTGGAAAGTAGTCTGGCAAAAACTTAGGTTTAGACCAGCATATGACACCATAGATAAATTATCTTTCAGATTTATGGATAAGTGAAGCATTCATGATCAAATAAGAGATAAGGTAGATCACAGGAAATACAATGGACAATTCTGATTAGATAATATTTTTAAAGTTTCTGCACAAGTGAAACTAATTCAGCTAAACTTATAGTGAAAATAAGTAACTGAGAAGATTTTTAGAAGCAAGTTTGGCAGATAAAGAGTTCATTTCCAAAATGTATGAGGAATTGGTTCAAATCTGTAAGAATAAGGACCATTCCCCAGTTGATAGTCAAAGTATATAAATAGGCAGTTTTCAAAGGAAGAAATTCAAGCTATCAACAGCTCCAATTCATTAATAATTAGATAAATTAAAATCAAAATAACTTTAAAGTTCTACTTTTCATCCATCAGGTTGGCAAAATTGACCAAAAAAAAAAAAAAGAAAGGAAGGAAGATGACAAATTCTCCTTTGGAGGGTCTGAGAGAAATCGGACACATTCATGTGCTACTGGAGGAGCAAATTGATGAACTGAGTGTTGTTACTATTTTGTCCTTCATTTTTGAAGAGAACCATGATGTCAGGGAGGTGATGTCATGACATTGTAAGTGAATCGGATTTAAGTGAGGGATTTTAGTTCAGTCTTCACTGAACACCCCATACATTCCAACCCCTGTAAGGTAGAAGTTATTGTAACCCCATTTTACAGATGAAGAAATTGAGATTTATAGAGGCAAATATAAATGTCTAAAATTACATAGCCAGGAAGTGTCTGTGTGTTTGAACTCAGATCTTATTTTTTCTTCTGGAGCCATCTGGGTCCAGTGACAAGATAAAGAATGATTGGATGGCCCCGAATGCAGTGGAAGACTGAGTTTGACTAAGACAACACCCATTCACTGATTACGGCTATGTAAGAAAAGAGAATGATCTCTTTTACTTAGTCAAAAAAATTCCTTTGGAGGGGCAGAGAGAAATCAGGTACAGTCATGAACTAATGGCAGAGTGAATTGGTGAATTGGTACAGGCATTCAGCATTTTAAATACATGCCCCAAAACTTACTATGGTGTTCATACCCCAGTGATACCATTACAAGGCCTATATCACAGAGATCAAAAATATTTATTGCAGAAGTAGCTGCGTGGCACAATGGATAGAGCACCGGCCCTGGAGTCAGGACCTGAGTTCAAATCTAGCCTTAGACACTTAATAATTGCCTAGCTGTGTGACCTTGGGTAAATCACTTAACCCCAATTGCCTTAAATAAAATAAAATTTAAAAAATATTTATTGCAGTTCTTTTTGTAATAGTAAAGAACCAGAGACTAAGAGGATACTTTGGGGGAATGGCTAGACAAAGAATGGTATTTGAATGTAATGGGAATACTACTGTGTTATAAGAAATAATGACAGAGATGATTTCTGTAAAATTTGGAAAGATTTGTTTGAACTAATGTAAAATAAAATGAGCAAAACAAGGAGAATTTATACAAGAACAACACAATCAAAAACAACTTTGAAAGTCTTAAAAATTTTGATCAACACACTCAGTTTGGATCAATGTACAACATGGAAACAAAGTGAAGTCTGACAGACTGCTTTCCATGGTGGAGGGGGAGTAAGATGGGGGGGAAATTGTAAAACTCAAATAAAATCTTTAATACAAGAAAAAAAATTCTGATCAATGTAATGACTAACCTTGATTCCTAAGGACCAAAAATGAAGGATGCTACTAACCTCCAGACAAAGTGGGCCCAGTCTTGATGTAGAATGGGATAGATTATTTGTACATAGCCAATGTGGGCAGGTAGGTGGCACAGTGGATAGAAAGTCAGGGCTGGAGTCAGGAAGACATCTTCATGAATTCAAATTCAGCCTCACATACTTATTTACTTATTATCTGTGTGACCCTGGGCAAGTCACTTAACCCTGAATGTCTCAGTTTCCTCTTCTCTCAATTCAGATGGAGAAGGAAATGGTAAACCACTTCAGTATCTTTGTCAAGAAAACCCCAAATGGGGTCACAAAGAATCAGGCATAACTGGACAACAATGTGGGAACTTGTTTTACCTGACTGTGCAAGTTCATTGCAAGACTTTTGTTTCTTTTTTCAATGGAAGAGGAGTGGGAGTGAGAAAAAAAATTTTTGTTCGTTAAACTTTTAATTTAAAAATAAAGAATGAGAAGGTTGGATTTGATGACTTGTAAGGTCTCTGCCAGCTCAAAATTTATGATCTTATAATCCAAGCCAAGAGTGCCAGATTTTGTTTCTGAGATTATAGTGGTTCTATGTGATCATAGGATTTAGAATTGGGAGAAATATGGCAGATCTTTGAGATCAGATGTTTTTAACCGTTTTTTGTATATCATGGATTTCTCTGAGAATTTGAGGAAACCTGTGGACCCCTAAGAATAATGTTTTTAAATGTATAAAATAAAATACATAAAATGACAAAGGAAGCCAAGTATATTGAGATAGTTATCAAAAAGTGTTTTTTTTAAATCAACTATGTTCAGAGACAGCAGGCTAAGAATTCCTGATCCAGTCCAACCCCCACACTTTTACAGGGCACCAAAATAAGACCCAGGAGGGGAAGTGACTTGCCCAGCATTCAAATTCTTCCTCTTATTCCAAGGCTCTCCCCATCACACCATACTACCTGCAGGGGATTAAAATGCCTTGAGATAATTTGTGCATAGTTTGGAGAGCTTCACACCATGGAAAAGTTATATTTCCCTGCCGTCAGCTGAATCCTTAATCCTGGCAAATGTGTTCCAGGAGTTCCAAGATTGACTTCCCTTCTTCAGACCTCAGTTTCCTCCCTTGTAATCTAAGAGGCTCGCTGGAATGAGCTATGAAGTTGATTTTCACTCTAATGACCCATGATTCTATTCTAGACAGCTGGAGAACCACATAGCTTTTTAAATACACACCAGACTCCTTCTGCTGGAAACTAAGAATAGGTCTGTCCTGAGTTGACTCATTTCACTAATACCCAAATCTGCTCAGTACTATGGATGCCACTAACCATGAAGAAGTAGAGCTCAGATCTGTTACCCTCCACTCAAGGACCACCATCCTCCCCCACCTAGAACAGAGAACCACAAAGCTCAGAATTAGAAGGGACCTTAGGAACCATCTCATCCTACCACACACTTCATACAAATTCCCTTTTAAGATATTTAAGACATAAATCCCATGAAGACATGAAGTCATTTATAAGCCCCAAAGCATCAGTGAGGAGAAAGCCCATATTGACTCCAAAATATTAATAGCACTTTTGTGATAGCTAAGAATTAGAAAAAATGTAGATGTCTATCAACTGGGGAAAGGCCAAACAAATTCTGGCACATGAATTTATTGCAATATCACTCTTCTGCAAGAAATTACATGTGTTTTCAGAGAAGAATTACAGAGAAATTACAGAGAAGCATGGAAAGAACTATATGAACTGACACATATATAAATGGAAAGATTGATGACACACCCAAAAATCAAAAGTAAGTGTAATAAAATTATAAAGATTGAGTAGGATTTAAATGAAAAGAAATGAAAATGTATCCCCAACCTACACCTTAGTGGAAGTGGGAAGTTCACAGGTATTACATATTGCAGATTTTTTTGGATGTATCAGTCAGTTGTGCTGGGCTGCTTATCTTCCTCTTTAAAAATTACTATTTGTCATATGGGATAGTTTTCTGGGAGGAGGGTGGGGAGAATTACTATGATGATGTAAGAATCAGAAAATGTCAATAAAAACTTATTTTTCAAAAAAGACATTGCCAATGGGGGCAGCTAGGTGGTGTAGTGGATAGAGCACTGGCCCCGGAGTCAGTAGGACTTGCGTTTAAATTCGACCTCAGACACTTAATAATTACCTAGCTGTGTGGCCTTGGGAAAGTCACTTAACCCCATTTGCCTTGCAAAAAACCTAAATAAAAAGAACAAAAACAAACAAACAAACAAGACAAGACATTGCCAATGGCAGAGAAGAGATAAGAAAATGGATCTCACTCCCTTCTTTGTGGAGTCGGGGAATTATGGGTAAAAAAGGGAAGGGAAAGCAAGGAAAAGGAAAGGGAAATAAAATATGAGAAAGAGAGAGAAGGAAGAAGGATCAAAGAAAGTGGTAGAGAGGAAGTCGAAGGAAGGGAAGAAGGGAGGAAGGAAGGAAGGAAGGAAGGAAGGAAGGAAGGAAGGAAGGAAGGAAGGAAGGAAGGAAGGAAGGAAGGAAGGTAGTGTACCTTAAAAGAAGCCAGAGATTCTAAGAATATTATTGACAATGCCTCTCCCCTCCAAAAAACTCTCCTCAGTGATGATGGACACTGCTATTGGCTCACATCTCCAATGTTGGTGCAATATCTTAGTGCCATTAAGTCAGGGAAATCACTGTTTTAGACAAGGAATTGCTAACATTGATATTCCCTTAAGGAGTTCTGCTCGAAGGGCTCTGCTCTGTTCCACCAGAAGCTGGTCTGAGGTACTCTTGTTTGTTGTTTTGTTTTGTTTTTTGCAAGGCAATGGGGTGAAGTGGCTTGCTCAAGGCCACACAGCTGGGTCATTATTAAGTGGCTGAGGCCAGATTTGAACTCAGGTCCTCCTGACTCCAGGGCGGGTGCTCTATCCACTGCGCCACCTAGCCGCCCCTGAGGTACTCTTTGAGGGAAGGGCCCCTGAACTTATCCAGAGAAAATACTAACAAGTCCTCATGTTCAAACAGCCTATTAGAGGGGGGACCAAGCCAAGATGGCAACAAGAGAGGAACTTCTCTTAGGCGCTCTCTCATAAAACTTCGAAACTAAGGACTGTGACTAAACTTTCAAGAGACAGAACCCACAGAGGGACCCAGTGAGGCAGTTCTCCTACTCAAGGTAACCTGGAAAAGAGCGGAAAGGCTCTGCTCCCTGGGGTCGGAGGGGCGGCCCGCCAGAGGGGTGGCCCGCCAGAGCGAAAGAACTTCAAATAGCCTATTATACTCTTGCAAGAAGTTTCACATATCTGGTCTCATAAAATCCTCACAACACCCTCACTGACATTACACAGAAAGGATCAGGGTCTGAGAGGCAAATAGGCTATAATGAAGAGAGTGTTACAATTAAACTTGGAAAGCACTGGGTTCAAATCCCTCTTCAGACACTAACTAGACTAACCCAGGTAAGTCTAAGGAATATTTCTGTTCCCTAGTTTCCTGTTTCACAAAAGCAGGGGCTAACACTAGATGATCTCCAAGGTCCCATCTAATTCTAGATCCATGTTCCTACTTTCATTTTACAAATGAACAAACCAAGGCAGAGTAAACAGTGTGAGAACTCAAATTTAGGTCTCATTCCACCATAGAACAGAAATGGAATACCAAGGAACTGTTTCCCATAATGCCCTGCCAAGGTGCAGGGACAGGAACTCTCTCCAATCCAACAAAGAAGATAAAATAGAATATAAGGTCCTTGAGGTTAGGGACTTTTTTTTTTGGTCATTTTTTTTTGGATTTTCTCCAGTGCCTTGGAGCTTAATAAATGCTTGTTATGGAGAAGTACTAACTCTGTAGCCAAAAAGTCTGGATTCAGGTTCCCTATATGATGCTCACTGATTGATCTTGGACTTGTCATTTTGACCCCATGGACCTCAGTTTCCTTCTTTGTAAACTGAGTAAGGTTCTGGGTTCCTCCCTCCAGCTCTAAATCTGAAGCTGAGATCTATCATTGGAAGAGTAAGGAACCCCATCCAATGGGGTTAGGACCTGTATTCCATCCACACACCTTATATATAGCAAGAAGCTAATAAATGCTTGCTGTTTGAACGATGGGTAGGTGTTTGTTGTCTGGAGCTATTCCTCCAGGTCAGGGCATTTGCCACATTGAGCTAGCCATCTTGCTCTCCTTTTGATACCCAGACCATGTTTTTCACTATTAAGAACAGTTTTTCCCTATGGGAAATCAAAGCCAATGCTCTTGACTTGGTTTTCATCCCTGGTAGATGGCTGATCCAACCAACCCCACCCCCATCCCACCTCCAGCACTCTGCAATAAGAACACCATCCTCTCCTTTGTCCTCAAACAAAGGAAAATTTCCTAATCAGACGATGGACTCTTCCATCCATCCCCATAGCAAAACTCTCAGCTGCCTCAAGACCACTGTGTGACAGCCCAATGGTGCTGCCTCCCCTATATTCCTGGGCTGCTCATTTCCAAACGCGTCGACTAGGGAGTGAAAAATACAGCAATTTCCTCTTCTCATCTTCCAGCAGGGTCCCTCTCTGACAACCCGATTCTTCCTCCCCGCTCAACCACACATAATGGGTTGCTGAACACATGGACAATTCCCAAGGAAAAATTCAAGGACAGTAGTCTCCCAGGTAAAGCCATCCTGCCCCTGCCGTGCCCCCATCCCACCCTGCCCAACACTTGAGGCAGAAGAGACTAGAGAGAATAAGAAACAGAATGAACACTGAATTTGGAAGCTGAGGACCTGGGAGAAAATCCCACTGCTGTCGGCCTAAGTGACGGTGGATGAGTCCCTTCCCCTCACCTAGAAAAGAAAGGGGTTGGACTAGCTGCTCTCTTCTGTCCCTTCCAGCTTCAAATCTATGATTCTAAGGACCTAAGGAAGTCACAGTTGGGGGGTTAACTTATTCTCTGAGCCCTGTCATGACCTGGTAGAAGGGTGAGGACTAGTGAGCAAAGGGTTACCATTAGAAGGGGCACATTGCAAGGGGCAAAGGGATCCCCCTTGAAAAGCTAAGGCTTCAGAACCCATCTCAGAACCAACCCCCTCTAATTCCCTGCTTTAAATTCTCATTTCCTTCCTATTTCCTGTTTCCCTCATCTTTCTTCCCTCAGATATCTGCTGACTAGACTTTACCCTTTGGCTTTCTTATACTATCATTATTAATAATAACCACAAAGTTATATAACATATATTTCTATAAGCCTTCATGTTTTTAAGGTACTCTACTTTATCTTCTCTGAATCTCACAACAATCCCATGAAGCAAATAGTCTCCTCTTTTAGAAGAGGAAACTAAGGTTGATGAATTCAAACTCAAGTCTTCTGACTTCAGTTCCCCTCAACATCATACTGCCTCCATCCCATCTTCCAGCTACATTTAGAATCTTGGTTTTAGAGTAGAAAAGATCTCAGAGGTCATCTTAGTCTAGCCTCTCTTCTTCCAGATGAAGGAAAGTGAACCCCAGAGATGTTCAAAGACTTGCTCAAAGCACATAGGCAAGAAGCATCAGAGGCAACATTAGAACCTCTGGCTCCAGGGTCACTGTTCTCTCTTCTATAGACAGTTAATAGACATTTATGAAGTACCCATGTGGTAAAGGACAATGTAAGACTCTAGGGATAGAAAAGGGGATCAAAACAGTCCAACATTATGAAACTCACAGCTAGGTGGTGCAGTGGATAGAGCACTGGTCCCAGAGTCAGGAGGACCTGAATTCAAATTCAGCCTCAGAAACTTAATTACCTAGCTATGTGACCTTGGGCAAGTCACCTGACCCCATTGCCTTCCAAAAACAAAAAAGGAATTCACAATGGAATATTCCAAATATCCCCCATGTTTGTCTTGTTGGGGATTTACTCAGTCTCTCCTGGGTTCCAAGGAAGCATTATCAAATTGATTTGAGCAGAAGGATCTCTCGTTTTCTGATTTCCCTAAGGTCATGTGCCAGCTAAACCAACACCAGAGTCCAAGCCTCCTAATTGCTGCCCCAGTGTTCTCCTCGTTGCCTAGCAGCCTTCTTTGGCAGAAATTGTAGGAATTTTATTGGCCCAGACAGAGGGTGATTGCCATCTGAATGTCAGCTCCCTTAGGGCAGGGACTGCCTCACTTTTGTGCTTGGGTGTTGATCTTAAGAGTCTTGAACCCATCAGCAGCTTTGAGGCCCTGGGCAAGGCCTTAATAGTTAACTTTACATACAGACAGATAAATACTGCTATGTGTATGGGTGTGCATATATAGGCACAGGTGACATATGATGTGTGTTACACCTAAGTATATGCTGGCATATATGATGCGGGTGGGAATGTACTAATCTTAGAAGAGCTTTTTCTGTTTTCAAAGAAGATGATGAGATCAGGGAGATGATGCCATGACAAGCCCATGAATTGGATTGGAGTGGGGGGTGGGGCCGGGCCAAGTCACCAACCTCACTTGCTCCTCCGGAGCCATCTGAGTCCAGTGGTCAGATAGGAACCAGGTCCAGCAGAGACGGCCCTCAATGGGCAGCAATCAGGGTTAAGTGACTTGCCCGAGGTCACACAGCTAGAAAGTGTCTGAGGCCGGATTTGAACTCAGTTCCTCCTGACTTGAGGACTGGTACTCTACTCACTGTTCCATCTATGCTATCTAGACATGTGTACATATATGTGTATCTGTGACTATACATTCATGATATATAATATAGATACATGTAATTTGTACATACCATATCTGAATGCATATGAATACATATTTATACACATAATGTACATGGCATAGCTATATGTAATATGTAATGTTTTACAAACCCCGAAGTGCCACGTGAATATCAGTCATTATTAAACACCTAAATAATTCCTTGTGGATTAACTTGGTTGAGCACCAGGTGTGGTCCTGTATTTGAGTGCTGACCACCATTATCCTACAGAAGCTAGAGGCCTTGGAGTTGGGTTCCAGTGAGACATTCACACCTCCCTCTCTCTCTATCTCTGTCTGTTTGACTCTCTGTTTCTGTTTGTCTATCTCTCTCTCAGTCTCAGTCTCTATCCTGTCTCTATCTTTCTGTGTCTCTCTGTCTCTCTATCTCTGTCTCTCTCTGTCTCTCTGTCTCTGTCTCTCTGTTTCTGTCTGCCTGTCTCTCTTTCTGTCTCTCAGTCTCTGTCCTGTCTCTATCTATATCTCTGTCTCTGGCTCTCTGGCTCAATCTCTGTCTCTCTGTCCTGTCTCTATCTCTCTCTGTCTCTGTGTCTGTCTCTGTCTCTCTGTCCTGTCTCTATCTCTCTCTGTCTCTCTGTCTCTCTGTCCTGTCTCTATCTCTCTCTGTCTCTGTGTCTGTCTCTCTGTCTCTCTGTCCTGTCTCTATCTCTCTCTGTCTCTGTGTCTGTCTCTCTGTCCTGTCTCTATCTCTCTCTGTCTCTCTGTCTCTCTGTCCTGTCTCTATCTCTCTCTGTCTCTGTGTCTGTCTCTCTGTCTCTCTGTCCTGTCTCTATCTCTCTATCTATGTCTCTCTCTGTCTCTGTTTGTCTCTGTCTCTCCGGCTCCCTCTTGTGGCCACCTCGGGTATACACTCACAAGATTGCTAATTAGGGCAGCTTTTCTCTAAGTGCTCTACACTGGGATCCGAAGGCCCAACCTTGACCTCATTCACTAACCGTCTAGACACAGCTGGGGAATCAGGTATCCCTGGCTCCCGAGCCTTAGTGGCGGCCCCACCCTTGCTCTCTGGGACGCTCTAGGCTCCTTGCCAAAGCCAGAATGAGAAACAGAAATCTTCCATGGCCCCACAGAACCTCCCCTCATCCTCCATCCAAAGCCATAAGCAGACAAAGAGCAAAAGAGCTTCCAGCCCAGGACCCTCATGCTTGGAAAGAGAGAGACATATTTTCTGGGGATGGCTAGATTTCTCATTACTATAACTACCATATGTCCACCCTCAGTGTTGGTGGCAAGGGGGTAACAGTCCCCCCAATATGGAGCCCTTCTACTGGGCACTACCTTTCACCCAACCCCTTCCAAAGAAGGCACAGGATCATAGAGCTAGATCCAAAAAAGAACTCAGAGCTCACCCCTCATTTTACAGAGGGCACCCAAGGTCCCATGGAAAGTAAGTGCCAGAGGTAGGATTTGAACTCAAGTCTTCTGATTCCCTGAAGACCCCTCCTTGGTGGGATCTGGGAAGTCAGGGAGTCAGCCTCTGGAGAATGGGATTCTTTCCCTTCTCTGTTTAGGCTCCCATTCTCACAATCATTAATAACTCAAGACAGCTTCCTTTAACTACTGTCAGCGAAGGAGAGGGAAGAAGAAAGAGGTATGTTTCAGAAGGTCTCAGATAAGGAGGGGTCCCTGAAAACTTCCCTTATAAATAATACCACAAAGGGGGCAGCTAGGTGGCTCAGTGGATAAAGCACCGGCCCTGGAGTCAGGAGTACCTGGGTTCAAATCTGGTCTCAGAAACTTAATAATGACCTAGCTGCCACTTAACCCCATTTGCCTTGCAAACCCCCCCCAAAAAAATAAATAAACAAATGAATGAATGAATAAATAAGTAAATAAATAAATAATGCCACTGCCCAGTTAGGTTCATGAAAAGTAGATACTGCCATTATATAGAAAAAGTACCTCTCCTACCCTTGCTCCCATCTAGAATGTGTAAAGAAAACAGTAATTAATCCCCAAGACAGAAATGAGCTATGGGGATGGGGGAGGGGGAGAAAGGAGGAAGGCAGAGAGAGACAAGAGATGGACCAGTGAAGGAGAAAGGGGAAGGACTGGCAAAAGAGGGAAGGAAAGAGACCAAGTGATAGTAGGAAACAAGTAGAGAGTCAAAAGAGAAATACTGGCATCAGAGAGAGAGAGAGAGAGATATGCAGAAAAGACTGAATAAAAAAGAGAACTACCTACAGAGGCAGAAAGGGACATAGAGAAGCCTACCAAGAATAGTGCTTTACTATAAGTCTTGATCAGTTTACCAACACTATTAGCCTCATGTCCTCAACAAGACCATGAGCTAATGGAGTACAGAGAGAGTGTCATATACAGATACTCTGGGAGTGGTCATCTACTCACACCTCTTTCCTATACCTTCTCGAAGGTCACTTCAGTCCTCTACTTTTGCCCCTTGGAAATAACCAAGCTAGCCTAAGCTGATAGTGCCACCTTGTGGCTTGTGCTGGAATCTGTTAAGTCTGAACTTCTGCCCCATCAGTCTTTCTCCTTCAAGAGAAATCACATACACATTCACCCTTCAAACCCCCACCCTCCCAGACATTTAAGATCTTTTCTCCTTTACTGCTACCCTTCTTCATGCATCTGAATCAAGGAAAAGGAAAGCCACACATGTCATAGTGAAATTAGCCATAACAAAGGGCAATGCCAACAATCTCTAGACCCTTAATAAGATATGAAAGTCACCTTCAAAATCTCTGCCAAGTCTATAGCTTTCTTCTTCCATAAATTTGCTTTTTCTGAAGCAGCATTATTCAAAATGAACTACTTGCTTTCTTTCTTTCAGGAAATCCAGGATAAGAGACTTACTTAGTGTCACACAACAAGGAAGTGTTGTGAAGCCAAATTTGAACTCACATCACATCACCTGGATGCTCCCAAATGAACTGTTTCCTGCCCAATTTCTTGTTCGGTTATACTGTTTAATTAGAATTTCTAAGTCAATGATATTTTCTAACAGTTTTCATTGCAAATATGCAATATTTTAGCAATATTAGTACCCAACTTATATTTTCCACTGCTGCCTCATCATGCTACACCAAGGGTTCTTAAAATCTCTGGAAAGAGACCACAGACTCTGACCAGGCAAGGTCTAGCCATTTTGCTTTCCATTTTGAAAGAAAGGTTTTAGAATAAACTAAATTTAGAGAGGATCATCACCAGGATGGCTGCAAAGGTATGAATTTTTCAGTTTTCTCAAAAATTATCCATTAAGTCATCAAAAAAGACCAGAACTATTTTGTTGGTGGAGTGAAATCAGAGATCCCAGAAACACTGAAGCCAGCATTAAATAGGGCTGACCAGAGACTCTTACCACCTCTTATAAGAGTTTCTTTAGGAAGACAGATTCTGAATTTGGAGCCTCAAAGTTGGAGACAGCCAGCCAGTCCTTCTCTGGCATGCCCCACAGCCCCATACATAAGGTACACAGCCTATAATGAATTCATCAGTCCATTGATTTATTGACTGAAACTGAAGGAGAGTGGGAGAAGAGGAAGGGGAAAAAAAGAGGAAAAAGAAGAGAGGGGAGGGAAGGTTGACAATAATCTTTTATTTGGACACAATTAGAACTCTATCTCTCCATCATGTCTGTCTCTATTCATCTCTGTCTCTCTCTGTTTCTCTATATCTATCTCTTTCTCTGTCTCTCTGTCTCTGTCTCTCTGTGTGTCTCTCTGTGTGTCTCTCTGTGTGTCTCTGTGTCTCTGTCTCTCTCTCTCTCTCTCTCTCTCTCTCTGTGGGGGGGGGGGGGCATACAGAGTCTCAGTGAAGTCAGCCACTCCTTGCAAGATTGTGTTTGCATAAGGGAGCAGAAGGAAATTCAGAAGGGGACACAGATGAGCAGGACAGTATTAGGACTCTCCTGTTAAATATAATGTATACCTAAAGAGGAAAAATGTTGCAGAGAATAGAAACTGTCAGCTTCATTTACAATACCTCATTATCTCTACTCTATAAATGGAAAGTTCTTTTTTATCAAATTAATAATAGAAAAAAGAAAAATGTTTGAAAGATTCTGTCTGTGTCCCCATTGTGTGTCTGTGGTTTGGTGAGTGATGCTGTGATTCTTCTTGGGAGAGAGAATAATAACAGTGAATATTCATAAAGTATTTTAAGGTATGCTGATCCTCACAACAACCCTGGGAACACTATTATTTCCATTTTACAGAGGAAGAAACTGTGACATAGTGAAGTTAAATGTCTAAGGCAAAATTTGAATTCAAGTCTTCCTGAGCACAGGTCATAGGCTCTATGTGTTGCTATGTCTTTGATAGCATAGGTACAAACCTGGGTGCCTCTGCATGTATGTCTGTGGGGTGTGTCTTTATCAGCAGGGATTTCTAGGTTATGATATTCTGTGTCTGTGTCTTTATGTGTGGTTACTCATTGGGAAGCTTTTGCTACTCGTTGGTTCCTATGGATACTCCAAGCAATACAAGAACCCCTCTTTGGGTACTTCTATGTTTTCATTTTCATTTTGAGACCAGGTGAAACTTCGAAAGACTTTTCTAGCTTCTTCCCCACTCTGAGGCTCTAGGACAGGGACAGGGAATGTCTGGCTCTTGGGCAGTATAAGACCCACAAAATCATTTGGTCTGGCGCTACCAAGGCCACCACAGGGGGGGACTCAAAATTCAATAAATCTAGGAATTGTTTAGGGGTAAATAAATTGTTTCATCAAATAGGGAAAGCTAATTTTTTAAGCTGATAATTTCGTATGTTCCACAAATGATGTAATAAATATCCAAATAATCTGTAGCAGGAAAAAAGTTCCCTACCCTTGCTTTTGGAAGTGAACTTGAAGTAATACGGTAGAGTGCCCCCTGCCCCTTTCCCTCATCAAGGGGCCCTTCTTGAATCTACAGACTTTCTCATTGGCCAAGAATGATCCTAGGATTGTAGGATAATCCAATGAGTTTAATTCCAAATGGGCAAAGGTGAAGATGGAAAATATTATAATTTGGGGGGCATTATGTGGGGGCTGGCTGCTGTAGAGGGTTGAGATTGGGGCCTCTTGATCTGGAGAAGAGCATGGTCCTATGGGAACTTTACCTAGCTAACTGAGATGGCTTTGGAATTGGAAGGACCTCTTTGGTCTTCTTGACTTCATTTTTTCCTTCCTCCCCCTTGAGTCCCAGCTTAGGAACCCCCCTGTACCTCAGCAAATCATCTGTACCTTAGAGATTTAGAGAGCTGCAGAGGGCACTAATAAGTTCAGTGGCATGTCAATAGTCAGAGTCCCCAGAAAAGGCAAAACTTGAACTCAGGTCTTCTTGGTTCTTAGATCATACCATTAACCTTTCTTCCCTTTACAAACATTTTTAATCATAACATCCTGGTGTATTTATTTGTTACTTTTTAGGTTCTCTTTCTTCCTCACAAATTCACCCTGGAAAATTTATCTTTACAGTATGAGGTAAACAAAGATGAGAAGGGAGTGTGGTGGTGTCGAGTCATCAGAGTCGATCAGAGAGCCAATCAAGCATTAAGCCAGGCAATCTCTATCCTCTCATTTATAATCTGTCATGACTCCTAGGTTGGATTTCCATCTCTGGCTCCTAATTGTCTGTGTAACCCTGGACAAATCATTTCATTTTTCTTTGCCACAGTTTCCCCAAATGTAAAATGGGACTATAAAGTGCTTTGTCAAATCTATAGAAATATGAGCTATTATTATCGGGGATGAAAAAGAGAAACCAGGGGAAAATTAGGGCAGGAGAGCAGAAGTGGCAATAGAGTAGGAGATAGAGAAGGAATCCAAGACTGGAGCAGAACTAGGGAAGTCAGAAGACTTCATGGTACCAAGCTCACAGACTAGATGATCACTTGTCAAGGGGTATCAGAGAGAGATTCCCATTCAGGTACATGGATCCTCTGACATTTCTTCCAGAGAGTCTGAGATCTCAAAATTCCCTCATTTTACTTTTGTGAGAAAGGTAACCAAGAGATCTAAAGTCATGCAGTAGATAAGTCACACAACTGGGATTAAGAGTCATTTGACTGGTGGCAGCTAGGTGGCACAGTGGATAGAGCACCAGCCCTGGAGTCAGGAGGACCTGAGTTCAAATTTGAACTCAAACACTTAATAATTGCCTAGCTGTGTGACCTTGGGCAAGTCACTTAGCCCCATTGCCTTGTTAAAAAAACAAACAAAAAGGTTTAGAAAGAATTGCCTGCTAAATAAAAAGTACATAAATACTATTCATCCAATTGTCTATTTATTCAACTATCCACCTGTCTCTCCAACCATCTATCTAACCACCTATCTATCTACCTATTTATCTGTCTAGACATATATCTATCCATTCATATCTCTTATCTATCCACCTATTTAGGTGACACAGAATAGAGCATGGGTTTGAAATTAGGAAGAGTCATAAGTTAAAATCCTTCCTCAGACACTTACTAGCTGTATGACTCTAGGCAAGTCACTTCACCTTGTTTGCCTCAGTTTTCTCATCTGTTAAATAAGCTGGAGGAGAAAATGGCAAACAACTCTGGTGGCTTTGCCAAGAAAACTCCAAATGGAGTCATAGAGAGTGGGACACAACTGAAATGACTGAACAACAAAATGCAAACCCACTAGTCATCCATCTATTCACTTATCTGTCCATTTAGCCATGCATCCATCTCTCCATCTCTCCATATATCTATCTGTCTATTTATCCACCCATCCACCTACAAAGCCATTGAACTTGAATCAGCATGGTCTAAAGCCCAGGGTTAGGCCATTTCCACTTTATTTTTCCAGGGGGTATTTTTGAGTGATGATGGGAATGAATGTAAACCAAAGGATTATAGATACCCTTGGGAGATGACTGGGGAGGAGGGGCCAGAAGGGCTGAGTCTTCATCCCTTCACGCACTCTCCATCTCCCTCCCAGTCACACCACTCCATTCCCCCCCTCCCATTAGCCTAAGAAAAATTGATGTCTGCCAGGGATATGGAGACTTAGCTGGAGTACACATCCCCAGCTCCACCTAGTGGTCCTGATCAGACACAGCTTTGACGCCCACCTTTTGTCCAATTGGGTGTTTTTCGAGTATTTTGGGACCCAGTAACCAGTTCCTGTTGCTAGAATGAAAAAAACAGTCTCAGGAGTGAGAAAGGAGGTCCTTGGGGCTGGCTTCCCTCAGTGGCAACATGAGAACAATCTGTTCAAAGAGTGTTCACCACCAATCCCTGAGAATGGAGCAGGAAGGACCTGTGAGGCCTGGATGCTTAATCAGATGAAAACAGGCTAAAGGGAACATTTCAATCCTTCGAAGACATAAAGGGAAAATAAATCCAAAGAGCTTCAAAGTAATGGCAATAACAGAAGAAAGCTATAAACAAAAGAATGTACATCTAGAGATGTTTAGGATAAAGTGAAGAGATGGCCTAGGGGTAGGATGAGGGTAGGTAAGGATGAGAAGATTATCAGGTTGGGAACTAGTCCCTGTTGGAGAAATGTGTTTCTGAGCACTGAATTTCTTAGCCCTTGCATCAACCTTCACCAGCCAGTCACTTTTCCACTGCACATGGAGGAGTCCCTTCTTCTGATCTCTCTACAATCCTCTTGGGGGGTGGGGAGAGAGAGAGAGAGAGAGAGAGAGAGAGAGAGAGAGAGAGAGAGAGAGAGAGAGAGAGAGAGTGTAATGGGGAAGCACATATATGGGCACAATCTAGGGACAGACAGAAGAGCTAGAAGACAATGCAGAGGCATTCTTGTCTGATGCCTTCATTTTATAGCTAGGAAAACTGAGGAAAGGAAATTGTGTCTTCCCTAAGTCCATACAGGTAGTGAAATATTGGGGGGAAGATTTGACTTCAGACCTAGTTCTCTTTCCACCATATCATGATAGTAGAGGACTTATGGACTCCAAATATTCTTCATGAAGAAAGGGTTTTCTCTTGATTAGCTGGAACACCAAAGGCTGCCATCTGATGGGTAGGAACATGGAAGGAAGAAAAGATTTGCCTTGGTCACTGTGATGGGGGGAAACCCTAGATTATTTTTAGCACCGTATGGGAAGCCACATTTTCTGCCACCTGCTGACTTTCTGAATTATTCAAACATAGATGGGTTAAGGTAGAATGAAGGGAGAAGAGTTCAAGACACTGGGACCAGTCAGTCACCCATATTCTCCATACCCTAAAAATAACTAGGGTGAAAAGAGTAGTTTGGGAGGCAGAATACCTAGGTTTTAAGACCATCACGGCCACTAACTAACCTCTCTGGCCCTCAGTTTCCAGTTCTGTACAATGAGAAGTTTAGACCGGACAATCACTTTCCAAGAAGCCATCCTTCTCTAATAGTTCAAAGCCCAAGAAGAAAAGAGTCAGAGACTGGATGACTCTCTCAATTCAAGACATGGCAGGTCTTTGTGTTTGGAGAGGCCAGTGGACAGACAGGGACACAATCTCTCAGGTAGTTCAGAGCATAACAGTCTAAAAAGTCCCTTTCCTACCCCTGACCATGCTTCCACACTTTACACACAGACACACAGACACACACACACACACACACTCACTCACACTCTCTCGCTCTCTGTCACACACACACACACACACACACACACACACCTGCTACAGGACATATATATATATATATATATATATATATATATATATATATATATCAATAAAAAAGATCAATGCTTGGAGGAGGGAAGTCAGGGCCCAGAAGAATTCCATATCTCCAAAATAGAACTATTTATCAACCTGATGAGCTGATAAGCCTCTTTTTTCCCTTCTAGTCCTTACCTGCCCTCCCTCTTTGGCTCTATCCCCACCTCACCCCAGCTCAAATACCTGCAGGTGTTCATCCTTCCCTTTCTAGAGCCTGCATTTCTTGTTGCTATGGAAACAAGGGGATCCTGGGTCTTGGTGGAGTACCAGGCCTCCCCAGTACTCAGAGAAGAGCCGACTTCTCACCCATCTGAGGACACACAGTGTTTACATAACCAACACGTGTGTTTGTGTATGGCCCTGCATGGTCATCTGTGAATATGCATGCCAGCATCATAATATACATACACATCTGCCCTTGTATATCAGTGTACATCTGTATTGGTGTACATGTGGCTGTGTGCATGTATACTCAGTTGCAAAGCAGGAACACAGGACATTGTTGGATGGATGGGGAGAACTTTGTGGCAGAGGACAAAGCACTGCCCTAAATTCCAATTGCTGGGGGCAGTTAGGTAGAAGATGGAGCCCCAGATCTGGAGTCAGGAAGACTTGAGTTCAAAGTTGACCTCAGACATTTACTAGCTCAGTGATCCTGGACAAGTCATTTCACCCTGTTTGCCTCAGTTTCCTCATCTGTAAAATGATTTCAAGAAGGAAATGATGAACCACTCCAGAATCTTTGCAAAAAAAAAAAACCAAACCCAAATAGGGTCACAAAGAATCAGACATGAACAAAAGGATTTATCAACACCAATAAATTCCAGTGCTCTGCTCTGCTAGTGACTTTTGTGTTTAAGTCATTACCTCTTAATGACCCCTTAGTTCCCTCCTTTGTAAAATGAAGGGAATGGACTCAAAAGGCAATGTGGAGGGGCAGCTAGGTGGTGCAGTGGGTAGAACACTGGCCCTGGAGTCAGGAATACCTGAGTTCAAATCCGTTCTCAGACACTTAATAATGACCTAGCTGTGTGGCCTTGGGCAAACCACTTAACCCTATTTGCTTTGCAAAAACAACAACAAAAAATTAAATAAATAAAAAAGAGGCAATGTGGTACAGTGGTTAGAGTGATGGATTTGGGGATCAGTAAGACTAGATTCACATGTAACTCAGGACATTTTATTGTTTCTTCACCTATAAAATGAGGAAGTTGGCAAAAGTCCCAAAGTTTGCACACAGCCCTGAATGAAAGTGGATCTCACCAGAATGAATGCAGAGGGAGGAGCCTAAGCCAGATTCACCCCCTTCCAAGATTTATGAATCTGGGGTACTGCAAAGAAATTTGGAAGCCCTGGAGAGATAAAGAACAGAACTCACTGTGAGCTACTGTGAGATTGGAACATGTTTTCTGCATTTTCTCTGGGAGGGAAGGGGTTTGTGTGAAAATAAGCAGTGTTCTATACATGAAAAAAATAATTAAAAATTGAGCAATAAGTATGGCCCTTTTATACTTTAATTCTAGGATCCTAAGACTAGTTGAGATCTAAGACCTGGCCCAGGTACTCTATGTTCTCTATTCTAAGGCTCCTGCCAGACTTGATAGCCTATGCTCAAAGTCAAGATTTCTCGGAATGTTTGTCTTAGACCCCTTTCCCACTTTTAAAATTTATTAAGGTTTTCCCCCAAGAACTTTGATTTATTCATGTTATATCTATCAATATTTACTATATTTAAGGGGCTGGAACAGAATGTGTACTTTAGGTGATATAAAAAAAAGGCAAGAAGAGTAATTATGATCTCTGACAAAGCAAAAATAGAACTAATTAAGACATAATCAGAGAAACTATATCTTGCTAATATCAAAAATTTTATACCAAGTTAAAGTCAAATGTATAGGAAATTGAGTCAAATTTATAAAAATAAGATCTATGACCTATTTGACAAATGGTCAAAGTTTATGAACAGGCAATTTTAAAACAACTCCAAGTTTCCATTTCAAACCTAGCAGATAGGCTAGTTTGCCAGAAAAGGAAAATGAGAACTGCTAGAGTGGTTGTAGGAAAATAGGTTCACTAATGCACTGTTGGTAGAGTTTTGAAGAGATCCGATGATTCTGGAAAACAATATGGAATGTTGGCCAAAGGGCCTGCCCTTTAACCCAGCAATACCCCTAGGGGATCTATACCTCAAAGAGAACAAAGAAAAAGGAAAAGGACCCATGTATGCCAAATCATTTATAGCAGTCTTTTTTATACTGGCACAGAATTGTGATTGAAAGGATGCCCATCAACTACAGATTGCCTAAACAAGTTGTGATATATGTTTGTGATGGAATTTTGTGGTGCTATAAGAAATGATGAGCAGGATTGTTTCAGAAAAACCTGGGAAGACTTGTGTGAACTGATTGATGCAAAGTGAACATAACTAGGAGAATATTATATTATATATAGTATCAACAATATTGTAATGATCAACTCTGATCGATACAGTGATCCAGGACAATTCTGACGGATCTGTGATGAAAAATGCTATCCACCTTCAGAGAAAATGGAGATTGAAGCATAATTTTTTCACTTTATTTTTCTTGATTTTTTTTGACAACATGGCTAAATAATGAAATATGTTTTGTATGATTTCACATGAATAATAATTAGATCAGCTAGGTAGTACAGTGGGTAGAATATTGACCTAGATTCAGGAATACTCATCTTCATGAATTCAAATTCAGCCTCAGACATTTGGTAGCTGTGTGACCCTGGGCAAGTCCCTTAACCCTATTTAACTCAGTTTCCTTATCTATAAAATGAGCTGGAAAAGGAAATAGCAAACCACTCTAGTATGTTTACAAAAAAAACCCCAAATGGGGTCATGAACACTTACAAGACGGAAAACCACAGGGAAAAAAACCAACAACACATGTATACTTGATTTGCCTTCTCTATGGGTGGGGAAGGGTGGGGGGAGGAGGAGGGAAAGAATGTGAAGCTCATTTTTTTATTGAAAAAATAAATTTGAACAAATTTACTGTATTGGAAATTAGAAGTCTTACATGAACTAATGCTGACTGAAGTGAGCAGAACCAGGAGAACAGTGTATACAGCAACAGCAACATGGTGTGATGATTAACTATGATAGACTTAGCTCCTCTCAGCAGCAGTTCCATGAGCAAAGAGAATTCTAAAATAATTGTGATGGAAAATACCATCCATATCTTGATGGGGGGGAACTTTGGAGTCTGAATGCAGATCAAAGCATACTATTTTCACTTTTTAATTTTTTTTTCTTGTGGTTTTTCCCCCCCCTTTCATTCTGTTTCTTCTTTCATAACATGACTAATATGAAAATGTGTTAAGCATGATTGTCCATGTGTAACCTTTATCAGATTACTTGCTGTCATGGGGAGGTGGAAGAAAGAGAGGAAACCAGAAGAATATGGAATTCAAAATCTTAAAAAAACTCACTGTTGAAAATTATCTTTACATGTATTAGGAAAAAAATAAAATTTAATTTAAGAAAAAAGTCAAAAATTGAAATAAAAAGTTGGAAAAAATAAAATTAGATTTTTTTTAAAAGAAAAGAAAAAAGTAACAAAAGCTAAAAGTAAAAACTAGATTTAACCTCATGGACCTCTTGAAAGGGTCTCAAGCCCTCCCACCAGGGACCTTGAGGACCACACTGAGAACTATTTCTTTACAGTTCCTCCCACCTTTGACACAGTACATGATAATATCCTTACCAACCTCAACATTCGCTATTCTAATTTCCCAATAGCTCTAACATTTTTTGTTCTATGCTCTAAGGCCCCTCCCAGCTAATCAGTGGGTAGCAAAATCTGGGTTTGAATCCCGGTTCTGACATTTACACCTCTGCTAATAATACTGGCACCCTTGGCCAGGTCTGGTAACCACTCGGGTTTTAATTTCCTCATCTGGTTAAACAAACAAACAAAAAGCTGAGCAGGTGACCTTTAAGGGCTAATCTACTGTAAGGGGTGTGAAACATGAATAACACCTTGCATCATTAGCACCTGGCTAGAAAGGGGGGATGGGGAGGGGGCTAGAAGGGAGGGTGCAGAACAAGTGGGTGGGGTGAAGAAGGAGACTGGCCCTTTGAGGCCTGTTTCCAGGGCCCAGTAACTAGTCCAAAGGATGTTCTCGATATTGTTTAACACATTATAACTGTAACTTATATCACATTGCTTGCTGGCTGGGGGGGAAGGAGAAAATTTTATAAAAATGAATGTCAAAACCTATCTACACATATTTGGGAAATAATGCTATTAAGATAAAAAAAAAAAAAGGCAAAAGACATTTCCGGTCAACCCACCTAAACCTAGGCCCCAGCAAGTCTTTTCTTCCATCAGCTTGGAGGCAGAATCCACTGGGAGCTGTACAGGTCTCCTGAAGGAGCCCAACCTCCTGGGGACAGACCTCTCAAAATCTGTTTTGTGGCTGCTTTGGCTGGCCAGCACGGATTTCCGTGGGCCCGCCCTCTCAAAATGAGCTGGCAACTCCACCATGCCCAGTGGGAGGGAGCCACGGGTGCAGAAACACTGGGTGGGGCCCAGGGTCTGTGGTTACCTGTGCTCAGCTACTGGCTCAGCCCAGCTGAGGGTGAGGAAAGACCAGCCAAAAAGCAAAATACCTAGACTGGGGGAAATGAGCAGCTCTGCTTTCCCAGAACTCTCCTGCAGATCTGCTTCTGTCCTCACTTTGCAACCGGGGCAAGAGACTGGCCCAAAAGAAAGCTTGTTGAGCCGGGTAGCCAAACCCCTGGCTCTATTACTCTCATTAATAGATTATGTGACTTTGGGCAAATCCTTGAGCCACTCTGCTCTCTAAAATGAGATGGTTGGACTAGATGCCATTTTACACTGGAGTCTGCAAATATTTTTTTTCTATTTCAATAACTGTATTTGAATATGATTGATTTTCTTTGTAATCATGTATCATATTTTATGTATTTAAAAGATAATTCTGGGGCAGTTAGGTGGTGAAGTGATTAAAGTACCAGCCCTGGAATCAGGAGGATCCTTAATACTCACTTAGCTGTGGGACCTTGGGCAAGTCACTTAACCATTGCCTTTCAGAAATCAAAAAAAAAAGATTTCTGAGAAAAGGGGTCAAGGGGCTTCATTTGACCAAGAAAGGGGTACAATTGGCCAGAAAGTTGATTGGTGTTAGACTAAATCCAGGACCCTGAAGGGCTCTGGAGCTGAGAGGGGTGTCTTAGGCCATCAAATTCAGACCCCTCCTTTTATAAATGGGGAAACTGAGACCTGGGAGGGGAAGTGACTGTAACCTCCATGAGGTCAGGAACTGACCAGATTTTGTCTTCTTATCTCCACTGACTAGCTTATAACTGGAAAAGAGAGGGATTGGACCTTTGATTTCTTTGGAATGAGGAATGTGTAAGTTAAAGAAATTACCTTTTCAAGGTAGGAGATGGCTAAGAGGTTAACCACTGAGAGTTGCCCAAAGTCCCACAGCTTAGTAAATTATATTAGCTTATAATACATAAAAGGAGTTCATAGGGTCATAGATTTATAATAAGAAAGGACCTTTGAGGTCACTGAGTCCAATTCTCTGTTTTACAATTTGTTGTTATGATTGTTCAGTCATTTCAGTCCTGTCTGACTCTTTGAGATCCCATTTGGGGTTTTCTTGGCAAAGATACTGAAGTGGTTTGCCATTTCCTTCTCCAGCTTATTTGATAGATGAAGAAACTGAGGCAAACAGGGTGAAGTAACTTGCCCAGGATCATATCGCTAGTGAGGGTCTGAGGCTGGATTTGAACTCAGGAAGAGAAGTGTTCTAGACTTTAACACCTTATGCACTGCACCTAACTGCCCTCATTTTACAGTCAAAAAGCTAAAAGTGGCTTACTCAGGTCACATAAGCATCAGAAGTATGATCTGAACCAAGGTCTTCTTCACTTCAAAGGTAGACTATCTGCTAGGTAATGTTGCCTCTCAGGATACAGTAGGTATTAAATAAATACTTGTCAATTAATTCAATGTTCAAAGGCAGTATAGTACATAAGCAATAATCATCAGGGGTAAACTTTGAATCCAGATCTCCTAATTCCAAAGTCAGGGTCTTTTTCATTATACTGAACTGTCTCTTGGACTTTGTAAACTGAGGTATAGAAGACAGAGGAATGAGTGAGGAGGAGATTCTAATCCTGGACATTTTTAGATCTCCCTGCCTATCAAAGGGGACTAGAGGATTTGGTAGAGAGCATCACTCCAAGGCAAGAGATCCCTCTGTTCCGGGGTCACCCTCATATCTCTGTCCTGAAGCTCCGGTTAATGTTTCACCTAGAAGACGACCCCTGAGCATCACCCCTAACCCCAGCCATACCCACTCCTCAGTCTCCATTCTTCTCTGACTAAGGAAGGCTGGGTTACTCTTGGACCACTAGCTAATTCCCAAGACAAGGGTGGCCCAGATGCTAAAGATAAAATACAAGAAGCTTAGTCCTCACTTCCTGAATTCCCAAACCTCTGGAGACCCTGAAGAATGATGGTTTGGATGATGCTCTGATTCTGACCTCTTGTCCGTGGAGACCACTTCTCCCCTACTCCTGCCTGCTCCCCTCCTCTGCTCAGACAAGCAGCTCCTGGGGAGGTGGGTGGGGATGGGGGCAGCACACCATGTTCTCCCAACACCCCCCACCCCCCTCCACCCCCTGGCGAGCCGATTGGCAGGCGGGCACTGTGCCATAGCCACACATTGGGGATGTAAATAGAAACATACTCTCACCAGCCCTGTCCTACATATGGTCCCCCAGAGGAGATGTAAGGGGTGGGAGGAAAAAAACCAACAACCCCCTGAAAAACCTGATGAAGCTTCAAAGCTGCCAGGGATGAGCTGGGCAGTTCCTCAGCCTCCCATCACAGGTGCAGAAGAGCCCTAAAGTCTATGTCTCAGAGGTCCTGGAACCCACAAAATGAGGTCATAGTTACCCAAATGCCTTCCTCTTCCCTGAGGACTCCAAGGGGAATCATTTGGTCAGGTCAGTTGGGTAGGTCCAGGAGATCCGGATAGGGGAGGAGAGGTAAAGACATCTTAAACACTCAGCCCAACATCCCCACTGTGCCCAAATTTCACAGCAAACCAAACCAGGTCAGTCTAGTTAAATTCCTTGATGGCCTCATGAGGCTGTTACTGGGACATGCTCCCAATGTGCCAGGGTGGCTGGGGGACTTTGGGAGGGTAGAGAAGGTCTGAAGCAATCGCCATGGGTCAAGCGTCCTGGAAGCAGTGATGCTTAATGGGGATTACAGTTGATAGGGAGGGATGAAGGTTAGAGTGGGACAGGGGGCAATGGATGGCTCTAACTCGTGCCAGGGCCCTGATGGCTCCATTTAGTGGTTTGCTCCAACAGCAAATGAAAATAATGAATACAGGAAAATGATTACTGAGCATAGAATCAAAAGATTCAGAAAACATGGATTCTTCTGTGAACAAGTCACTTGGATTTTCCGGGTCTCAGTTTCTTACCCTGCAAAATGAAAAGGTTGGACTAGATTGCTTCCAGATCTAATTCCCTGATCATAGGATCTGATGGCCTTTCCCAAAGCCAAAGGCCAGACGTTCCAACACTAACCCAACTCTCATCCTCTCCCATGATGGTCCATCGTCCACCTCCCCCAAGGTCCAGCCATTCCCCCCCTGTTTTCAGACACAAGTAGACAAAGCTACCTAACCGTTAACTCTCAGTGCTAGTCAGTGACCTGGGGAGAAAGCAGGGACACTCACAGGAGGCAGGAAAGGTCAGGCAGGAAAGAAAAAAAGGCATATTTCAAGTGGACAAAGTCTCTGGGACAGCAGAAGAGATCGTTGGATTTGAAAAGAGAAGAAACCTGAGTGGTCATCTAGTGATCAGAGAAACAAGGCTAGTAGATCTCAGAGGGCTCAGGAAGACCTGGATTCTAATCCTGCCTTCTACATTTAGGGACTGTGTAAGTAATTAGCCTTTTTGACCCTCAATTTCTTTATCTCTTAAATGAAGAGATCTCAAAGATGTTTTCTAGCTCTAAATCTATAATTCTTCATTTTATGGAAAAGGAAACAGGTCCAGAGGAAAATGACCTGCCCAAGGTCATACAGGAATTTCAATAGCAAGTCAGGACTTCAAATCTGGCCTCAAATTCAGGGTTCTTCCTGACGTTGGTCAGCACTACTTGGGCATGGCTAAACTTACTGATCCATTTGCTCAAAAACAGTCAATTGATAATAGGTAAGGCTCTATTTCCAAATCTCTATTTTGCCTCCTGAAAAATGGAAATCCGTAGGTCAGTTTGAAAGTTCAAGGTCCCTCCCTTTCTCATCCCCTTCCCTGTATGTATGGGGGGGGGGTGTCCCCAGATCAAAGCGGTGGGGTTAGCTTTTACTTGTCTCTGGGACTTAGGACTTGTCACAAAGACATCCTTCTAATCTGGCCTCAGGGCAAGGAAAGCAAGAATGAAACAGAAATAATGTTTGTCCTTCATTTTCAAAGATCACAACATTGGGGAGATGATGCCACGACAAGCATCCAGGTCCATCTCCAGTCGTCCTGATTCCTATCTGGCCACTGGACCCAGATGATTCTGGAGGAAAAATGAGGCTGGGGACATAGCACAGCTCCCCCTCACTCTAATCCAATTCATGAAACAAGAAATGGAAAAAGAAGAAAGGAAGGTAAGCAGAGTTCAGCTATCAAGACCCCTGGGGTTGACTCTCACTCTGATCACACATCAGCTGAAAGCCCCTTCCACATCTACAATGCATCGACCCCTGGACCAATCCCCAATGGCACCTCCCCAGCAACTCTCTGATGGCAGTCCACCTGTAACTATGGATGCTATTGGAGGAAAAAGAAGTCAGAGAAGCTACACACTCTTTCTAGGGCTGCTCACTCTATGGGGAAGGCTAAAGAAAAACTCACCAAAGCTTCCTTGGCATGGTGGAGGCTGGAGAGAGAGCTGGGACCCAACAGGACAGCTGATGGAGTTTGCAGCGAGAAAGCTCAGTGGGAGATCTGCGCCCCCCAGGTGGGTCCCACGTCCCCAATTCGGCTCAGCTCCGTTCTGCTCGGCTCTGGCTAATGAAGTCAGCCCACAGCCCAATCCCAGGCTTGAGCTGGGGCTGCCTCAGCAGCCTCTCCCTCCCAGGGACTACAAGTCTCTTAACAGACATATTCCTGGTTACCATAGGAACAAGGGAAAGCAGAATCCAGCCCCACACACCCAGGAGTGTGTGTGTATAACATGTGTGTACCTGAACAACGGGTAAGCATTCACATGCATTCTGCACATGTATGTATACATGTATACACGTATATGTAAATACATACACTTTTTTGCATACTGAGGGTCACCTAGGAAAGACACCATCTAGAAAAAGGTCTGGTCACTTCCTATTCAGTCTCTGTAGTTCAGACATGGCCCTGTCGAAAAGCACATCTTAGAAGCAGAGACTCACGGAGAATCTATCTAGTCCTATGGCTATAGAATCAGGAGGTCACCCCTGGGCCCCTGAAAGATGTCAAGAAGTAAGAAAAGCTAGATTTCTGCTCCCTTTGCTTCCATTCTGTCCCTTGAGGTCATTTGAGGCTGTGGGTTTTCCCACTATCTGGCTTCTTCCCACCCCTCCTTCCAGACAACTGAGGAGCTCAAATTCCCCACGAAATTAGCCACTCCCTTTGAATCTCCTTTCCTGTGGAAGGTTGGGAGAGATGGGAGATGGGGGTGGGGAAGAGAGCAAGAAGGAAGGAGAGAGAAGAGAAAGGAGATAGAAGAGAGAAAAAGGGAGGGAGAAAAGGAATGAAGAGAGAAGGTGGAGAAGAAAAAAGAGGGCAGAGAAGAGAAAGAAGGGAAAAGAGAAGAGAAAGGGGAGAGAAGAAAAGAAAAAGAAAGAAGGGAGGAAGAGAGAAAAAGGAGAGAGAGGAGAAGAAAAGAGGGAAGAAAAGAGAAAGAGAAGAAAAGGGAGCAGAAAGAAGAAAGGAGATAGGAGAGAGAAGAAGATAGGAGGCAGAAGAAAAGAGAGGAGAAAAGAGAGAAAAAGAAAGAGAAGAAAAGAAAAAGGAGACAGAAGAAAGGAAGCAAGAAAAAGGAGAGAGAAGAAAGGAGAAAGAAAAAGGAGAGAAAAGAAAATAAAAAGGGAAGAGATGAAAAGAGCAAAGGGAGAAAGAAGAAAGGAGGAAGGAGGGAGAAAGATGAAAAGAGAGGAGAAAGAAGAAGGGGAGGGAACAGATCCTATTCCCACTGAAACACATAAGTCAATAATTGGACATAATAAAACCAAACCTCAGAAAAATCACAAATGATTTTTCCCAAGGGTCACCCAACTGGTGCCATCATCTTGATTCAAATTAGACTTCCTGACTCTGAGACTTCCAACCACCACACTCTAAGTGAACAGATATCTCATCCTCTATCACGGAAAGGCATCACAGGGAGCATCTAGTCCTCCACAAAGGAGAAAACAGATCCAAAGAAGGACAGGTGGCTTACTCCTGGTCACACAGTAAGAGATGATAGAGTTGGGATTCTAGCCTAGATCTCATAACTGCAAATCTCATGTCCTGTCTTCCATAACATAATCCTTTATATTACAAAGGAGGTAAACAATATTGGGAGGTCTTAGATCCTGTCCAAAATCAGATTATCTGGAAAGTAGAAAGACTTGGATAAAGAGTCCAGTTGTTTCTGTGTTTTTCTCATCCAAATTCATAGACTTCCTGAAATCTATCCCTTTAGGAGTCCATTTGATTCCAGATTCAAACCTTCCTCTTAGGTGGTCTAAAAGGAAACCTAATGGGCATCATAAACAATTCCTGGAATGACAACTGCCTCTAAACACAAGGAATTTAAAAGAAAAAAAGAAAAAGAAAGGAGGAGGAGGAGAGAATTAGGATATTTCAAGTATCTGAAGGGTTTTCTGGTAGGAAAAAATGGACTGGATTTCCTTTTAGCCCTTAGGGTTGAACCAGAAACAATGAAAATTATAAAGAGGCATATTTAACATTGAAGTCCAAAAATTGGGAGCTGTTCAACATTGAAGCAAGCTGACTAAGGAGATGGACAGTTGATATGGTGTAGAAAGGATTCATATCTAGTTTGGGGATGGAATCAGGTGGTCACTGACTCTCCTTCCAATTATGAAATTCTATTTATTCTATAAAACCGAGGAGTTAGTAAACTAAGGACTGGGAAGTTGGATGAAAGAGATAACAAAAGTATGGGGAAATGACAGTCTTACTAACACGAATGAAATAAAAATGGTCACTCTGGCAATCTAAACCTTTGTTCCTCATGTGAGCTATTCCAAAATCAGGTATAGCCATGGTGGATGGGTGCTCCATGGTTCATTCTATAAAAACCCAGTTTCAGTGTCAGACCCTCCAGTAGGTCCCAAACCCTGCCAAATTGTTGCTCCCCCAGTGACAGTTACTTGGAGGTAGATGGAGTGGGGAATCACAGAATTAGTTTAACCATTTCAGCTACTCACTAAAGCAAAGATAGTCTTGGAAAATAGTCCAGTGACCCTTTTAATTTTTAAAACAAGGTTCATAGCTTTCACTACTCTACTCATATCACCTCTTTGTTTCTCTCATACTCACTTTGTAGTATCCTCCTTTAACTGATAAGTCTTTTCCAAAGACACCCATGTGATCCATTTCCCCAGTGATGGTGTGGTTCCTATCCCCTGACTTCTCTGCTTTATGCATCATCTCCATACAAGGTCTCCTAGGAAACTACCCCAGTGTTTAAGGAATCCATTCATTCAAAACCATAATACCTGAGCTCCCACCAGTATGTCTACTTGCATTAGTTCAAACAGAAGACATATTTGAGGGTCTCAATTTAGCAAAACTGCAGAGGAACTAGGCAGATCTGGGATAAGGAGATTCCTTTCAACTCACAAAATGCATCTCAGGCAGTTGGAGGGTGTTGAGATGGCAACCCTTGCCTTACTTCCCACCCACAATCAAAATTCCCGTACTCTCTAATCCACTGGACCTAATACTGGGCTCAGGTTTTAGAGGCAGGATGATTAATCCCTGTGGAGGTCAACTGAGCCTAGAAACCTTAGTTGGAAAATTAAAATGAAAGGAACCAAGTATGATAAAAGCTGATCATTGGAAGGATTTTCTCATATACATGAGTCATTCAAAACTCCCATCAGTCTGCTGGTAAATGTTTAACAACTGACTCTCTGGGAACATAAATGTACGCACAAAATGCCTTTAAATTTAGTCTACATTATCAACATGGTCTCCATGTTACTTTCTTAAATCTAAATAAGGAATAACGCAACAATTAAACCCTGATTTGTAGCATTTGTCACTATCTGAGATATAAAGGCTTACAGTGAAAATTTAACCATTTACCCAGTTCCTGAGAGCTGGTTAAAGCTCCCTTCAGCATAACCCTGCTTCCAATTGTCCCCATAGCTCACTCTCCTGTCATTCCTTTACCCAAGGAGGAACTCCCAAGTGAGAAGACCTTAGGTCCTGTCTTCTCCAAACCCAGAGGATTGGCAAAATTCATTCCTCAATTCCTTGTTTGTTAACTGTGGGGAAGATGACAAGAGAGGGACCTACTCTAGGACCCTCCAGGGAAGGAGCTTTCAGTAAGTGACCTTTATCCAAAGAAAAAGCAGCTACTTACTTGACCTTCAGGCTGGCCAGCATGTTCTTGTCGATCCTGCCAAAACAAAAACAAAATCGACCATAAGGGTGCCATAAGGGTATTGGTTTGTGATCAGGGGTGTAAGAAGGGGGTACATGAGAAGGGGCTGTATGAAGGTTCCAAACCAGAAGGGTGGGATGTGCTCTCAGTTTCATAGGTTCACAGATTCAGAGCTAGAAGGAAAAATCTAGTATCCATCCCATAGATTTAGAGATGTCAAACATCTCCAAAACCATCTAATTTACAGAGGAGGAAACAGAGGCAAAGGGATTTGAAGCAACTTGGTCAAATTCACATAGGACACAAAGCCAGGATTCCAACTCAGGTAATCTGACTCCAGCACTTTCTACGCTGTAACATTGCCTCCCAAAGAGCTCCAAGGAAGAAAAAGAGGGGAAGGAGAAGAGGGAATATTTCTGAAATGAGTAACTGTTTCCCTTAGCATTCATCAATCACAGTTTCCAGAGCTGTAGTCAGATATATGTCTCCTTTTCTCATCGTATTCATTCCCTGCTGCTCCACACAAACACACATACACACCACTACCACCAATTACAACAACAATGAAGACCTAGGGTATCAACTCAGGTCCATCCCTCAGAGAGTTTGGAGGTCTCACCTCCATATTGATTGAACATTTCCCATGTGAAAGACAAAAAAGCTTTATCTCTGCCAGAAGATCACATTATGATTAAGGAAGGAAGACACATGAAACAAAAAAAAAACAAACAAAACTATAAGTTAATTAAAAAACTATAACAGCAACTCACTTGAGTCTGAAGACCTGGTTTCAAATCCAGTTCAATATATGAGTCTATACCCATCAAAGCTACAAAGAACTGGAAAGAGCTATCATTCGTCCTTGGGGAAGTCATTCCTCACCTAGCCCAGCCCCTGGGCCTGCTTTCTTCGGTTCCAAACAAGGGAGCTAGGCTAGGTAACTTCCTAGACTCCTTCCATATGGGAATCGTGTGAGTTTTCAAGTATTCTGTGGAGTAGACCAGACTGTCAAGAATTGGAGGAGGCCAGACAAGAAGAGCTCTTGTGTATGTGGTTGGTGCAGAGAACTTTCCTAGAAGATGGGGCTTGGAGGTCGGATCTGAGAAACAGCTAAAACCAAGTCCCATCTTTCTGGAATACACTTGACCAGTAGGTCAGCCTTGCAATGAAGACACCCTTCCTGCTCCCCTTACCTGCTCTAAATCAGATGGACTGGCACAGACTGGCATAATGCATATTTGTTATCCCCCTGCATTTTCACCAAACTAATCCAACCCCTTCTCTGCCACCCTGGCAGCTACCCCACACCTCCTTGGAAGGATGTATCAGAGCCAGATGCCTCTATTTTTACCCTTAGCATATGTCAGTCCTTCCCACTGCCAACAAGAAGCCTCAGTCTCCCTCCTCAAGTGAAAAGGTGGGCAAACTTCCCAACCTTATTTGGTCTCCCAAAAAGACCTCACCCTTCTGCCTCCTAGACAACCCCCTCTTAACAGTCTGAGTCCCTCCCCCCACCCCGAGATGTGAGTTTTCTAAGATCAGCCCCACTTAAATGTTAGAACCACTGAAAACCCCAGAGGAAACCCTTAGTCAACAGGCATTGATTTATTAAACCCTATTAAGTGGAGTTCTAAATATCAATAATAAACTTGAGTTTATTAATATGAACCAGGTACTGTGGAGCTTGCCTTGGCTGTCCCTCTTGCCTTCCTTATACTTCCCTTGACCTCTTAGAATACCTTCATTCAAGACTCAGTCCAAGCACCACCCTCTGCAGGAAGTCTCCCCCACTTATAGAACCTTCCTCCTGAAGTTATTTTGCATGTGTTTTTGTATGTTCTCTTGCATGCATCATTAGAATGTAAGCTCCTTGAGGGCAGGAGCTGTTCTGCTTTGTCTTTGCCTGAAATAAAATAAGGATTCAATTAATGCTAATTGATTGATAGAGGGATGAACCTCAATTGGTACAGTACCATTTTTGTTATTAAGCATCATGATTGATGTGTATGGTGGAAAAGTCTTTGTCAAGGCACTACAGATGAAGGCAGAGTTGTGCAGAGAGTGTAGGTGGGCTGTGCTGGCACACCCTGGGGGAGTGCCCCACCCATGCACACCTAAATAAGCAGAGATGTTCTATGCATTCAACAGAAGAGGAAATTGAATTCAAGAATGGGAGGTGTATGGGGGCGGCTAGGTGGCATAGTGGATCAAGCACCGGCCCTGGAGTCAGGAGTACCTGGGTTCAAATCCGGTCTCAGACACTTACTAATTACCTAGCTGTGTGGCCTTGGGCAAGCCACTTAACCCCGTTTGCCTTGCAAAAACCTTAAAAAAAAAAAAAAGAACGGGAGGTGTGACTTGCCTACGGTCACACAGTGAGGTTGTGGAGGGGATAAGATTAGAACTGAGGTCCTCTTACTCTTAAGCCTGTTGTGCTCTGGGCCACTGTAACCATCTGGTCATCTACCACTTGCAAAGTAGAGAGAAAAACCCAAGTGCATTGTGTATCCCCAAAGCCATTCCCCTGACTATTCAACTTCCTAAGAACTTCATTGTCAATGGGTTCCCAGGCACCGGACAGCAAACGGATCTGCCAAGGGAGAAGGATGATCCACTGAGTCCCTTCATCTAGCTAGCTCCAAGGATCTTGCCCTCCCCACTTCCCAGCCTCACCCCAGAGAGATGCTTAACTCTAGGCAGTCATCAGTTCTGTCCTAGACAGCAAAGTTCCCACGACAAGGGGAAGGCGTTAGCCACCTGCGGAGGGTGGGGAGCCCTGTGGCTTCAACAGGGGAGAGATGCTGAGATAGGAGGGCAGGTCTTTTCCCTTTCAGGAAACAAACACTGAGTCAGCGCTGTTTATCTCTATTCTCTCTGCTCATCCTTTCTTCTCTGTCTTTCCACTCTTTCATTCGCTTTCTTTTTTTTCTTTCATTCTCTTGTTCATTCTCATTCCTTTCTTGTATTCTCCCTCTCATAGTCTACCTCCCTTTGTTGTCTTCTCATTCTTTTTTCCTGGCTCATTCCCTCATTTCCCCCTCCTCTTGTCTCTCTCATGTACTTGCTGATTCTTTCTCCCCTTTCTCATTCTTGCTCTCACCTTCTCTATTATCCTGTCATTCACTCTTATTACCCTATCATTGACTTATTAGTCTATCATTCACTCTTATTATTTTATCTTTTACTCTATTAGTCTGTCATTCATTCTCTAATGCCTTCTATCAATCTCCTCTCCATGTCATTCTCTCCACATCTCTCAGAGAATCACTAAAACTCAGAACTTAAAGACACCTCACAGAGTATCTCACTCAACCCAGCATCTCCTCTCCACCTACAAGTGGGCCTCCAGAGCTGCTGGGAGACCATATGAAGGGGGGAACCCACTACTTCTCATTCTTCTTTGAGACAATATTATTTGTGAGCTTGAGCTGTTCTCTTGCCCTCTGTCTCCCTCATTGTCTCCAAGTCTCTCATCCTCCATGTCATTTTCTATCTCTGCCCCCTTTCTGTTTCTCTCCCTCCCATTTCCTTTCATCTCCCCATATCCTAAATCTATGTGTTACCTGGATTGTTGATGATGCCGCTCTTATCCGCCTCACACTACACTCTCTACCTCAACTGCATTTATTCAATTCTCATCTCAATATGGTAGAGTCAGTGAGTAAAGAGTTGGTTTAAGAGACCTGGGTTCAAGTCATGTCATGTGATCCTGGGCAAATTCCTTCACCTTCAGTTACTCTAAAACTATAATTTGCTGAGAAGGGACAGACTTACATTGGTAGAAGGGTTTTTTCCCACCAGGAATCCCCCATGCCTATAAAATCATAGGTTCAGTCCCATCCCATTTCCTTTTGGTGGAATATTCCCATATATCCAACCCTGTCCTCTCTCCAGAGCTCCATCTACATCTCTTAACTACCTGAACATCCTCTGAACAGCCAGCAGCTGCTTCAAACACATCTTTAAGACTGAACTTTTCTCCCTCTCACTACCCAAACAATTTTAACTTCCTTTTCCTTTTTCATCAGTTTCCCAATCACCCTAATTCAACCAATATTTGTTTATAGAATCATATAACTAGACCTAGAAAGACCTTCAGAAAACACCTCATTCAACTCCTTTTCACAGATGATAAAACTAAGAAAAAAGACTTAGCCAAGGTAAATTAAAATTAGAGGTGGAATTAATATTGGCCACGCACTGTGCTAATGGTTGCCGAGAGGAAAAAAATCATTCAATCCTTATACTCAAAAAGCTTATATTCTATTTGGTTCTGGGCAGGGCAGAGGGACCCAGACTATACAACTGATAAGAGTATCATTGCTTAGCCCTACCAGATCTAAAATTATATTATAAAGCATCAGTCATCAAAACTAGCCTGGTAATGGCTAGGAAACAGAGTGGTGGACCAGTAGAATAGACTAGGTGCAATAGCAGGAAATGATTATAGTAATTTGCTGTTTGATAAACCAGAAGAGTCCAGATATTGGGATAAAAACTCTCTCTTCAATAAAAACTGTTGGGAAAATTGGAAGTTAGTATGGCAGAAACTTAGATTAGACCAACACCTCACACCCTTTACCAAGGTAAGATCCAAATGGATACAGGACTTAGACATAAAAAACAATACTATAAGCAAATTAGAAGATCAAGGACTAGTTTACCTGTCAGATCTATGGAAGGGGAGCAGTTTATGACCAAGGAAGAGATGGAGAACATCACCAAAAACCGATTGGATGATTTCGATTACATTAAATTAAATAGCTTTTGCACACGCAAAACCACTGTAACCAAGATCAAAAGAAAAGTAGTAAATTGGGAAACCATTTTTACAACTAGTATTTCTGACAAAGGGCTCATTTCTAAAATATACAGAGAACTGAGTCAAATTTTAAAAACAAAAAAACAAGCCATTCCCCAGTTGACAAATGGTCAGAGGATATGCAAAGTCAATTTACAGATGAGGAAATCAAAGGGATCCATAGTCTTGTGAAAAATTGCTCTAAATCACTACTTAGTAGAGAAATGCAACATCTACCACCTCACACCTCTCAGACTGGCCAATATGACCAAAAAGGACATGAATAATGTTGGAAAGGATATGGCAAATCTGGAACACTAATACATTGTTGGTGGAGCTGTGAACTCATCCAACCTTTCTGGAGAGCAATTTGGATAACAAAGGACAACAAAACTGTGCATACCCTTTGATCCAGCAATACTACTGCTGGATGTATACCCTGAAGAGATGATGAATAAGGGTAAAAACATCACTTGTACAAAAATATTCATAGCAGCCCTGTTGGTGGTAGCAAAGAATTGGAAATTAAGTGAATATCCTTCAATTGAGGAATGGCTTAATAAACTGTGGTATATGTATGTGATGGAGCACTATTGTTCTATTAGAAACCAGGAGGGATGGGAATTCAGGGAAGCCGGGAGGGATGTGCATGAACTGATGCTGAGTGAGATGAGCAGAACCAGAAAAACACTGTACACCCTAACAACAACATGGGAGTGATGATCAACCCTGATGGACTTGCTCATTCCATCAGTGCAACAAACAGGGACAATTTTGGGGTATCAGCAATGGAGAATACCATCTGTATCCAGAGAAAGAATTGTGGAGTGTGAACAAAGACCAAAGACTATTACCTTTAATTTTTAAAAAAATACCATTATTTTATTATGTAATTTTGCTATCTCTTATACTTTATTTTTCTTCCTTAAGGATATGATTTCTCTCTCATCACATTCAACTTAGATCAATGTAAAGATTGACAAATAGCCTTCTGTGGGGGGTGGGGGAGGGAAGCAAGATTAGGGGGAAAACTGAAAAATTCAAAATAAATAAAATCTTTCTTTAAAAAAAAAAAAAGAATACCACTGGGCAGAGAGAGAACCAGACAAGGTTTTCAGTAGGAAGGAGAAAATGTTTTCAACTCGGAAAGTCTGGAGGGGCTTCCAGAGGAGGAAGTGCCTTGGTTGGACTTAAAGAAATGGAAGGAGGGAGATGACAGAGATGAGGGAGTAGTGTATCCTAGGCTTGAGAGGGACAGTAACCTGTGTGAATGCAGAAATGAAGATGACAGCGGTCAGCCAGTGCTCCAGTTTGGATGGCCTCATATAATGGGTTAGGGAAAGGGATTGGACCTGGAATGTCATTGGCATAGGAAGCTCCCAAGTGAAGACAATTGCTCTACTAAGGAAGGTCGGCTCCTTCTCTACCTAGGTCCCTGAAGCATTGAGATGACTTGCTTAGGACTGCATAGCCAGAATGTCTCAAAGCCAGATGACTGGAAAGGTAGCTTGGTGCTCTATAGTACATTCCTTAACTGCCAGACTTGTATTCTCTTCCAGAAACAATAGGGAGCTACTGAAGGTCAGGTCATAACCCATTAAATTATTTGACAACTCTGCAGAAGATGGATTGGAGGCAGAGAGTGGTGAGGTTAGTGAACTATTCCAAGCAGGACAGTAGACATATCAATGCAACATTGGCAGAGCTATGAATTGGTCAGATTGTTCTGGAAAATCATTGAGAACTAATCTGAAAAAAGTCATTAAACTGTTCATGACCTTTGACCAAGCTCTATCAGGACTAGGTTTCCCAAGGAGGCAAAAGTCAGGGGGAAGGTCCCACATAAACATAAATATTTCCAGTAGAAGCAAAGAACTAGTAGGAAGTGGGGTACACATCAAAGGTCCAGTCCTATCCCGCACTGTGAATGTGATGCCATGTTATTGTGCTATAGGAAATTCTGATTATCAAGAGTTCTGAGAAACATAGGAAGACTTATGTGAATGACACAGAGTGAAGAGAGCAGGACCAAGAGAATACTTTTGTCCAAAATGATACAAAAGGAAACCATGTTGAAAGAGTGCAGAACACAGCTCTACAAAATTACCAGGGCCTGACCTTCCCAGAGCCCTCTGGCAATTCTATCCTTTATGTTAGGTTGCTTCCCTTCAGGTAGTATCAAAGGTGGGATTTGAACTCAGTTTTTCTGACCAGTTGAAAAGAACTTGAATGAGTGAAAAACTTGAGTTTGAGACCAGTCAAACTGTCCTATGGAGCTTTCTTTAGTACATATTTTGGATTATCTTATCCTTGTATGCATTTTCTGAAATTATATTAATGTGTCCCATATTAATCCATTAGTCATTTAGTCCAACCCCCTAATTTTAAAGAATAAACTGAGGTCACATGAGCACCAAATAGGGTTGGAACCAATGATCCCTTGACTCTCAGTCCAATTTTCTTTTTACTGCAACCAGGTGGCTCAGTGGATAAAAACACTGGACCTGGAGTCAGGACGACCTGAATTCAAATCTGACCTCAGACACTAGCTGTGTGACCCTGTGAAACCTCTGTTTGCTTTAATCCACAGAAGAATGAAGTGGCAAAATCACTCCAGTATCTTTACTAAGAAAACCCCATGGACAATGCGGTCCATGGAGTCATGAAGGTCTAGACATAACCTTTTCCCCCCACTATGATTTCTTTGCCTTCTCTCCCTCCATCTCCCCATCCTATCTCCTTCCTACTTACTCCTGTCACCAACTCCCACCCCCAGGCTCTCTCCCAGCCATCTCTCAAACTGGTACTGCTGTCATCTGGCCCTCCCTCTGCTCTGTAGCCCTTTTCTATCAAGTCCCCGCCCCAAGAACTGAAAGGAAACTGATAACAGGGACCCAGAAGTTTCTTCTCCTTGGTGGGAAAAAGCTGTCCCATAAGGTCTATGGAGGCCTCAATTTCATCATTTGGAAACTGGGCTTTCACTGGAAGCAGGAACTCTCTCTGCCTCTATGTCTCTATGACTCTCCAAAAGAAGGAAACTAAGGCAGGAGCCATGAAGCAAACTCTAGAGTCACACAGTGGGATGATCTTTGCTCACAAAGTGGTTCAAGATGGGTTGCCAGAGTTCTAGTGGACAGACAGTGAAAGAGTCTCTTCCATCTCCTTCCTATAGCTGACTGGCCTACTGATCTGTGCCCCAAGAATAAAATTAGGGAACACTGAGAAAGGGCTATCAGAGGCAGAGATCCACATGAAGCTATTGACTCACAGAACTGAAACACACTGTCTCCCTTCCTCCCAACCCTCCATCCACAGCTCTTGCTCTCTCCTCTGTCGTCTCTGTCTCTGTCACTCACACACACACACACACACACACACACACACACACACACACACACACACACACAGTCTCAGGGTGTCTGACCCTGCAAATACCAGAGACAAAAGGAGGGCCAGTTGTTCTCCAGCCCATACCAAGCCCCCCTGCCCTCTGAAGAGTGGCAGCACTGCCACTGAATTCCAGGCAGATTTCTCTGGAATGCCTCCTGCTGACCTCAGAAGGGATGTGCCCAATGGATGATGACACCTGAATTACCAACCCCCCAAAAGAGTTAGTGGGAAGAGCACTGGCTCCAGAGCCAGAGGATCTGACACTGTGACCTTGACCATGGTCTATGATCTGATTCTCAGAGTCCCCCTTTCCAACAAAAGATTTCCATGACACCTCCACCCCTTGCCCTCTCATAAAATATTCCCTCTATTTCTGGGCTACCTGGAGAAATGAGAGATTTTCCCCAACAAGTCATCTTAACCCTCTCCTTGGCCCTGAGTAGGGTCAGTACCTCCCACCATGCCCTCTGTCTGGCTCCATGGCACCCACCATCCAAAGCCCCCGAAGGAGACGCTGCGCTTCCTCCCAAACATTGTGGCGGGCCTCCCAGGCATCTGTGGTGACAGCAGAGCAGAGTAGCAGCAGGTTCTGGGATTGCCCAGAGAAGGGCTCTCAGGCTTGGGGGTGGTGCACAGAAGGCTGAACTCTGGGGTCTGCCCACCCCCCACGCTTCCTGTGGGAGGGGTGACTCAAGGCCAGTGGCAGCCGATTAGGGGAGAGGAAAGTGTCTCTGAGAGCAGCCAGGCTCCTTCAGGAGAGGCCAGTGTTGTGCTCCTGACCTTGGGCCTGGGCTGACAGGTCGTGGGTCTGCCCACCGTGGCAGATGGAGCAGGGAGGAAGGAGGAGAAGGAAAGCAGAAGGTCAGTGAGGGCAAGTCCCCCCTTCTCACCACCACACCCCCAGGGGAACTGGCAGCCCCGGAACCACTCAGCTGGCAGATTACGCCACCCACTGCTGAGGATGCCCAACTCTGCCCTGCAGCTACCCTGTCGGTTTCCTGAAACCCAGGCTTCTGAGAATTCCCACGGGGCCTCTTGCCACAAAGAAGACAGCGCCCCCGGCTCCAGGCAGAGTGACTGCTGGGGAGTGTCAGAAGCCTTCCAGAGAATGAGAGTCCTCAGATGATGGCAAAGGATCCAGGCTCTCCCTAATGATCTCTGTGACCTCCCTTCCCAGGTCCCAGGGGGCTCCAGTGGTACTCACCACCTACCTACACTGGCGGGGAGGGGGGTTGTCAAACAAGACAAGATTTATAGAGGGTCTTAATAAAAGGTCAGTGCCCTCTCCCTCCCACGAATAAGGAGATTTTGTCTGAGGATCTGAATTTAAATCTTAACTTATTTCCTGTGAAACCTTAGGCAAGTCACTTCCCCCATCTAAGCTTTGGTTTCCTCATTGGTAAAGGGGGTGGGGTAGGGTGGGGTGGGGTGGGGTGGGGGGTGGGGTGGGGGAGGCTTGGGTTGTATGAACTTTAAAATCTCTGCCAACCTAGAGACTGTTCTTGCCAACTCTGTTCCTCTCCACCTAGGGAAAGATCCAAAGCCCCCGGCATGCAGACATAAAGTACCCAAAGTCAAGCTCCCATGTCATTATGTCGAGGGTTGGGATTAGAAGGGTTACACATCACCAGGAATTGACTTCTCTGATTGCCCCATCACTAGCCAGCACCACAGCACCGGATCGGGGGCCTAGACGGATGGTGGTGGTACCAAATGTGACTCCTCCCGGGCAACATGGTATGGGAGAGGGGCAGATAGAGGAGCATTGGATTTGGTAGTCAGAAGACCTGGGTTCAAATCCTCCCTGTTATGAGCTTTGTGACTTTGAGCATGTCACTTCACTCTCTGGAGCTTAGTTTCTTCACTGTAAAATGAAGGCATTGTACTAGATAGTTTCTGAGGTCCCTACCAGTTCTAAATCTAGGGCTTTATCTATGATCTTTAGTTCCCTCAACTCTAAATATTATTAAAATCTTTTCTATTAGAACTCCCTTTGCATGGATAGAGTGTCCTCCCTGGAAGTTCCCAATATTAGTGAGATATTTAAACAACAACCACTACTCTGATAAAAGTCATCTATCTGTTTTGTCTGGTTCATTCATTCACCATGAATTTACTCATTTGGTGCTTCCAATTAGAGAGCCAAAGGCAAAACAGAAGCAGGCCTTGCTTTCAAAGAGTTTACAGATTATTGGGAGAGACAACATAAAGACAAAAAGAAAACACATAGGATACACAAAGTTAATATAAAGTAATTTCAGAGGCCGGGAGAACAGGAAGGGCCTCGTGGAGTTGAGTCTAGAAGGATCTGGGGATATCAAGAAGTGGGGGCCAAAAAGGAAGATATTCCATTCATGGAGGACAATCCATGCAAAGACAAGAGATACAGTCACAGGCAGCATCCTAACGGCCAGACTGGTTTGGACTGGCACATAGAGAAGACAAAAGGGAGTAATGGGAAATAAGGCCAGAATGTGAAAGATGTTAAAACGTCCCACAAGGGAATTCTGGAGTCTCAGGGAATTTTTGAGGATGAGGATGACATGGTCTTAGGGGTATAGATTTAGAACTATAAGAATTTCACAAATCGTCTGGTCCAATGCCCTCATTTTGCAGATGAGGAAACAGAGGCCTGGCTAAGCGACAGGCCCAAGGGAAAATGATTTTTACCTGTAATATAGTTCCTACAAGAAATCCATTGTATCTCAACTAGATCATTATTCCCTGGAGGCCAGAGAATGTGACCTGTTGGCCTAGCTTGAGGTTGAGCGTATAGGAAGTCTTCAGGAAAGACTTGATGAATGAATGTGGACCTCAGTTTAGCCCCCAATCCTGAAATCATGGGCCGCCTTCTTCACGCCACTGTTGCCTTACTAGTGAGGACGATGAAGTACACATCAGTAACTGCAAGGGGGACCAGATGTGGGGCACAGAATTTAGTTATCCTGACAGGAAGTAGGGTAGGGACATATTCCCTCACCCAATGGATGCTCAAAGACCATAGGAGCACAGATTTAGACCTAGACATAGAACTTTCATTTTAGAGGCTTAAGGGATATAAGAAATGAACTCCTTCCCCCTAAACACAAGCCATCTATGACTCGAACCCCCTCTCCACCTCCATGAAGTAGAAATAAAGGGGCCCCCGCTGTAGATGCCCTGGTCCTTCCAGGGCCCCTAGTTCCCCCCGCCCCTTCCCCTGGGTTTCCGGTTTGTGGCTGTTCTGGGTGCAACCCTCACGGGAAGGCAGGGCTGCAAGACAGAACCAGCATGGTGGGGAGTGGGAGGAGACAAATCATAAGGCTATTTTTGCCCCCTGGTGGCATGGTTTGCCTACCTTGCCCATTCCCCCAGCAGGCAGGCCTAAAGTAGACGGGTTGACCTCAGTTTCCAAAGTTAAGATGTGACCTCTCCATGGAATATAAAGTGCTCTGATTTGAGGAATGATGGGGAGATTGCCTTTCTGAAACTTAAATCATTGGGACTTAGGGCAAATCACTCTCCCCTTCTCAACCTCAGTTTTCTCACTGTAAAATGGGGATGGGGACTAGCTGCCTTCTATGAGCTGGCCAAGCTCCTAAACTGATGCTAAGATCTTATCACAGGATTGGGTCATTTTGGGGACTGGAGTAGGAGATTCATAACCTGTGCCCAGCTACTGCGTCCCTCACCAACATCTTTCCTTGTCACCAGAGGATGCTTAGCACCTCCAGCTGCCAGTCAAAGGATATTCCATATTTATACTCCAAGTCATGCAAATGGCAATGAGACTGCAGAGGTGTGTGTGTGGGGGGGGTGAATACATGTCCATGTGTGAGTTACACATATGTGTATGTGTGTGACAATTAGCGTGGGTTAAAAAAATTTGGAGTAAGATGAATGCAAATGATCTTGTCACTGAATCACCATGCATGTGATTCTGAGTGTGTCAGCCAAGGTAAGTCATGTGAGTCCCTCCCTCTGTAGACACATCTGTGTGTATGTGAGAAAGAAAGTTAGGGGGAGAGAGACAGAGAGACAGGGAGACAGAGTCAGAGAGAGACAGAGAGAGAGAGAAGAAGAAGAAAAGAGGAGGAGGAGGAGGAGGAGGAGGAGGAGAAGCCCAGTAGCGTGATAGGCACCAATGACATCAGATAGCTCTTGAGTAGATAGATCCCTGTGGACCCTTCATCCTGTCAGCCCAGTCTCACTGTCTCTCTGCAGTCTTCCTCTCCAAAGTGGCTGGGGCTGGATTTCTGGTTTTTCTTTTGACGTCATTTCTACTTGACCACTTGGAGGCTGGTCCTTAGGGAGGGATTGGCTAAAGTTTTAGGAAGTGAGTTATAAGCTTCAGGTCTCTGGAAGCCACATCATGAGCTAAGCAGTCCCAGGGGCCCTATCTCGATTGGGCCCCTGGGAAATACAACATTCTGTCTTCCCCACTTGGCTAAGCAAGGTACAACCTTCCATCTCTTTCCTTCACCAGATGACATATGATAGAGAATAGATTTAGAGCTGGGCAGAATCTCCCACCTAAGCCAGCCCAACCCACTTCACAAGTGAGTTCTCTTTCTAGGCATACCCTGCTCACAGTGACCACAGGAGGAACAGAATCCCAAGCTTTTAATTTCTATATTAATTTTTGCGTGCTTAGAAAATTTTTTAAATTTAATTTAGTTTTTAGTTTCCTGATGACAAAACTCTTCCTATTGTAGACCAGCAACAACACACTAAATTAGGGTCTTAGAGAAGTATCTAGCGCACAGGGCCATGCCTTCAGGATGGGTCAGAGGCTACACTTGACCTCAGGGTCATCTTCCCCCAAGGACAGCCCTCCCTCTATCATACTCCACTGATCCCTTCCTTGTAAATAAATCCTACAAACATACTCATGTTTCCTGGAGGGTGAGGAAAATGTTAATAAGAAGGGAAAGAAAGAACAGATGCTAAAATCAATTAAACAGCTACCTGAGCAGAAGCAGCAGCAGAAAAAGGAGTTGAGCTGAGGCTCTGGGGAATATTTCCTCTGAGCTTTAGACTTCATCATAGGTGGCACAATGGATAGAGTATCTAGCCTATGGTTCAGAGGTTGCCATTCAGTTGTTTCAATCATGCCCCACTCTTAGAGACCTAAAGGGTCTTCTTGTCAAAGATACTAGGGTGCTTTGCCATTTCCTTCTCCAGTTCATTTTTACAAATAATGAAACTGAGATAAACAGGGTGAAGTGATTTGCCCAGGGTCACATGACTAGTATATGTCTGAGGCTGGATTTGAACTCAGGAAGATGAGTCTTCTGGATGATTCTGGACAGAGACTTAGTACACTACAGTGCCTCTAGCGGTCTTACCTTTCTTTTCCCTCATATATTCTGCAAACAGTGACACTGATCTCACTTAAGACTCTCTATGTCCTGACTCAGAGCATTTTCTCTGGCTGGTCCCCAAGCCAGGAATGTTTTCCTTCCTCATCTCACTCCCTGGCTTCCTTCAAGTCTAGACAAGAAACCATTCACTTTCTCCATAATCTTAGTGCTTTCTTTCTGAGATTAGCCCCAATTTATTTACATGTTGTTTATATGTGTTCTCCCCCACTCCCCCTATGAGATCTTTAATAGCAGGGGACTATGATTTTACTGTATGTGTACGTGTTTGTGTGTACCATATTGCCTGGTATATGGTAAGCACTTAATAATGGGCTGGTTGAATAAATGACTGACTGATCCAGTAGAACTATAATTATAATGAGTTACCACTAAAATAACGCCAACCTGACCTATTTTAACAAGTTGTTTATGTTGAAAAAATGGAAAACAGATAAAGGAACAGACATCAACACAGCCTATTACCATTTCCTGGAGAAGTTTTAACAAATGTAAATCAATCATCATAACCAGAAGACCAAAAAACTAGTTCAACCAGAAAATGTTTGATCTCATTGAATAGCAGAGTAAGGCATGCTAGGACAATGCCAGTTTCAAATAAAAACTAATTGGTAAAGTCTTACAGCGGATGATGTTGGAAAATCATGAACAGTATTATTCAACAAAAAAGAAAAAAATTAGGGGAAAGTATACAAAAAGCATGACAAGAGATCCAAATAAGCAAAACCATCCTGAAGGCATTTACGAATGAACTTGGAAGGTGGATCATAGTTAGAACTCAAGTGTGTTTCTATGATATATTTATTAGACCAGAAGAAAAATGGGAAGGATCTGTAAACATACAAGGAATTATAAAAAAAAAATTTTCCTACAATAAACTCTTCTCTGTCAAATAAAATGGAATTTCCACATTGGGGTTCAACCACACAAACCCCCAAGATATTTAATGAGAAAGTAGAAATGGTGATAAAGAAATTAAAAAAAAGCCAATGGATTACGTCGGCTACACTCAGAGTCTGCTTAGCTGTAGTTAGATGGGCACCACAGTACATAAAGTTATGGGCCTGGAGACAGAGACCTGAGTTCAAATCTGTCCTCAAATCTGTTACCCAGGATAAGTTTCTTATTGTCTCTGCACCTCAGATATCTCAACTGTAAAATGGGGATAATAATAGCACTATGTCTCAGAATTGTTGTGAGGATCAAATGAAATAATACCTATAAAACTTAGAATAGTGTCTGACATAATAGGTGCTGAATAATGCTTATTTCCTTCCTTCTAAATGAGATTTGTCTGCAGAAAATGAAATTATTGTGATGATAATGAGATCCTAATTTTCTACTTAACCAAATGAAGAGAAAACCTTGGGAAAAATCTATCCTTTAATATTTAATATAAATTTTACCCCAAACAGAGGTTATTAATATTACTTTAATATTATTCTCAAAAAGGAGACAGGGAATATTAATAACTACCAACCCATCTGCTTACTTCCCTATCTTTATAAAATTATCATGAGAATAATCTACATATGCTCTGAGGACATTTTGTGAAAGGTATGAGAAGGAAATGGGAAGATTTTTAACAAACGGTATTTTAGAGTTATAGAGTTATAGGTCATAGATATACAGAAGTCAAAATTCTACTGTATTCACTGTTTGCTGACTGTGAGAAAGCAATGATTTGGCACAAAAAGAGTATTAGGTTCTTCTTAAAAGAAGTCCCTCTCAAAGAGTCTTCAAAATCAAGGTCAGACTCAAAAAGAAACTCTGAAAGTTGTAGCAAGAGAAAGAATTGTGTTCTATGGCTCTCTGATTATTAACATCAAGGAAGGTAACAAAAAAGATGTTTACCACTATCATGTCAAAGCATAATGTTTGCCCAACACAGAGTCCACACTGAAGACTACAAGGTCTTCCAGGTATTCCTACTGGTAGCCTACATTGGATATTATACCCAGTCCCAGGACATTACAGTACTACCTCTGTGAGTTCCGTTATTTTCCAATACTTTGACCTAATTCTCCACACATTAAAAACAAAGCAGATAAAAAATACTTTTTTGTCCAGATTATGATGTGAATTGGCAAGAACATTTCATAGAGCTTGTCCAACAATCTATGTATCTTGGTCAGACACATCAGATAGACAATAATGGAGGCACAGAACAGAAGGAAGAGACAGGCAAGAGGACCTTTGAGAAATTATGTCCCGTTTTTTTATGACTCCTAAGCTTCTCTCTTTTTTTTTTAAGATTTTTTTTTTTTGCAAGGCAAGGGGTTAAGTGGCTTGCCCATAATTGTCTGAGACCAGATTTGAACCCAGGTACTCCTGACTCCAAGGCCGGTGCTTTATCCACTACGCCACCTAGCTGCCCCCTAAGCTTCTCTCTTAAAAAAAAAAAAAGTCAGTCTTAAAAAAACAAAGAAAAGAACCTTCTCGTGATATCATTTGCCTGAGAGTCAAGGAATGCCACAGTTTCCAAAGAATGAAATTTGAAGGTCAACAAAAACGAAGCATGGTGGGCATGAACTGACTGCAATAGCTTAATGAAGAAAAATTACACAAGAAATGTCATCAGAAAGATACGAAACAGAAAAGGTGGGCCAGCAGACACATAGAGAAGGCTACCAGTACTAGTAACTGATAAATGGTCCACATGGTACAATGGAAGCTGGGCAACGTCAAGAGAACTAAGCAGAGAGACAGGGACAGGGAACTTATGAGTGAGGAAACTCCCTTTTTTAATGCAGGTCAATATTTTCTCTGCAATTTAGTCTTAGAGAGATTAAGTGACTTGCCCAGGGCCCAGGGTCATAGTTTGTGTGTCCAATTCAGTTCTTGAGTAGCAGACCATTTCTTCATCTACCACATAGAGTCTCTTAGAAACTTTGAAAACAACCCCCCCCCCCCCAGCATGGTCAGGCTCCCTACACAGAGTCTGCGATCAGAGATGGACAAGTGTTGCACAGGATAGGAAAATATGTAAGGGTTATGATCGATGGAGGGAGATCACAACTTCGTCAAGGTATCGAAGTACACAGATGAAGATAGTAAGGCTCAAACAAGTTGGGAAACAAAGAAAATATGAGAAACCACCCTTCCCTTGCTGCTTTCAAAAAGTGAGACTACAGGTGAGGAATAATGCATATACTTTCTAGATCAGTTGATGCATTATCTAAATTTCCCAACCTGGGTTGGAGTTTCTTCCTCTCATTATTCTATATTACAGTGGATGACCCCTTTGGAAGGCTGAACTAGAAGATATTCATGTACAACTTTTATTTTCTGTTGTACTATATATAGATATATATATATATATGAGAGAAATTAATATTTCTCTCATATATAATAACTAATCATTGTATTAGAACCAAGGTTTTTCCCCTTTTCTACTTCCTTTTCCAGAAACCAACCAGTGTGGGAAATCTTTCTTAGAGATTTACCCAGGTCAAAATATGATCAAACGAAAAAAGACATTCTAAGTTTGAGCTAATGGTTGTATTCTTGAGTTAACTTCTATAGGAGGCCATTCCTGACCTACCCACTGCCAGCTACCAGAGTACATCTTCCCAAGATTGCCTTTTTTTTGGTACAAATATTATTGCATGAGTGTGCTGGAGGCAGCCCATGCCAACTCCTAAGAGCCAACGGTTAAATTTTCAGCGTACGCATTTATATCTCAGAAATCAGAAACCAATATACACCAAAGGTTGGTTTATTATTTTGTTGATTGTCTAGACTTAAGAAAATGCAGATGCACTTTTTTTCAGATATTTTTTTTTGGTTTTTTTTTTTTGCAAGGCAAACAGGGTTAAGTGGCTTGCCCAAGGCCACGTAGCTAGGTAATTATTAAGTGTCTGAGACTGGATTTGAACCCAGGCACTCCTGACTTCAGGGCCGGTGCTTTATCCACTACGCCACCTAGCTGCCCCCAGATACATTTTTAATGTAGATTAAATTTAAGACTGTATCCATGGGTACCTTATTGTTGTTGCTTTGGGTAACCAGTTGCTAAACATTCACTAGAATATTCATCTATTAATGAATAAAGATTGCACACGTGGGTACATATGTGTATAATAAAAGTATGTGTATGTAGTATTGTGTGTGTGTGTGTGTGTGTGTGTGTGTGTGTGTGTGTATGTGTAGAGGAGGTGGTGGATAGGGCACTAGATCAGGAGTCAGAAAGACCTGAGTTCAAATCCAGCCTCAGACACTTACTAGCACTAACTTGTCAAGTTACTTAACTCTGGTTCCTCAGTTTCTTTATCTGAAAATGAGCTGGAGAAGGAAATGGCCAAGAAAACTTCACGGATGGACTTAGTGTACTATAGTCCATAGAGTCATGAAGAGTTGGACATGACCGAACAACACACATATGTGCTGTGTACATATATGTATGTGCAGCTCTATACATATATGTGAGGTATATATATATTATTGATGTGTGACATTTTATCTCTCCTTTAGATAAAAGCTTCTTCTTGAGGACAGGGAATTGCTTCCAGCACTTTGCACTGATACACAGATTTTAAAAAATGCCTGTAGACTAAGGGATTGAAAGTATTAATTTGTGTCAAACCTAGGGTTTGGAATCCATGTCTTAAGATCCTTCCCAAAGGTTTATGGGCAGCTCCTTCTGCCATGGAGGACAAGCTGTAACATGCCTCCCCTTCCCACACCCACCCTCAAGCTTCAGAGAACAAACAGGAGCTCCTAGGATGGGCCCCCATTGGCTCTCCCTATCACAAGACTCCTGTTTCCCCCCAAGAGCTCTAGTCTGATACCACCATGCCTGGATCTGGGAGATCAGAGAAGGCCAGAGAGTCAAAGACCCTTTTGTAAGCCCTCTTTGTCTTTCAGTCCCTCACTTGGGAGGATGAACTAAAAAGTTGCTCCATCCCCCCATCAAAAACTCATCACCCTAGACCAGTTACAGGAAACCCAGGAAACAGATGCCCTGGAGATAGGCGATGAATCATTCATTGCCAGACCTCCTCCCCCAAGAGTCAAAGGGCCAGTGAAGACAGTTGAGGCATTCAGAGGCACTTCTTGCCTCTCAGATCTAGAGTCTCATCTCAGTTTGGCCACTACCTCAAAGTCTGACGACCAACAAGTCACCTCACTAGTCTGGACCTGCTTCCTTATGGGCAAATGAAGCCAAAAGAGAGATAACATAGGAATTCATAGATCCAGGTCTCAGAGCTGGAAAAAGTCATCTAAACTCCTCATTTAACAAAGGTAGAACAGAAAGTCAATGGATGCTTCTCAGCTCTGGAAGACAATCAAAGCTGACATTAAGGTAAAGAAGAATTCTAATGTTTGCAAAACACTATACTTTATCTCATTAGACTCTAATATTATCCCCATTGTCGAGTTGAAGAAAGTTCACTGACTTGCCCAGGATCACATAGTTAGTAAATTGTCTAAGACAGGATTTGAACCCTGATCTCCAAATCCAAGGAGCTCTCTAAGACTTATCCACTAAGTTACAGGTAGATTGTTCTCTCAGTTATAGGGGAAATTAAAGATTCTGGAACTGCCTCCTCAGGTTGTTGTAAGGAAAAAAATGAGTATAAAATGCTTGGGACAGCTATGTGGCACAATGGATAGACCATTGGTCTGGAGTCAAAAAGACCTGAGTTCAAATCACTTAGTATGTGACAGTGGGCAAGCCATTTAACCCTGTTTGTCTCAGTTTCCTCAGCTGTCAAATAAGCTGGAGAAGGAAATGCTAACCACTCAAGTATATTTGCCAAGAAAACCCCAAATGGGGTCATCTATGACTAAACAATAACATGAGCTTTGTAATCTTTAAAGGCCATGGGAGAGTTAGTTATAATTACGGGGCGGGGGGGGAAGGTTTGACCTTCCTCTGAAATATGTGTGTGTATTCCCAAGAGATGCGATGATTCCAACAATGAATGTGTTCATTACAAATGACTCATATCTCGGTATTAAAGCCTACCTTCTAGGATCCTTACTTAGCAACACTTTATTATGGTATACTTAAATCAATAGAACTGTATTTCTCTTAAAATCACCTCATTAATTCAAACCAATCGACTCTCCAGGAGTGAAATCCGAATGGCTAACAGACTGCTCACTATGAGTTTCATGAAGCTGGTGGTCCAGGCCCACCCAGGAAGCAGACTAATTTTAAGAGGTAAGATGATGTAGAAAGACACTGGAACTGGCTTCAAGGCCTGGTTCTATTGTCTGCTAATTATAACCCCCAGAACAGTTAATAGAACACTCAACTTGACAATCAGGACGATCTGGGTTCAAATCCTAGCTCAGATAATTTACTAGCTGTGTGACCTTGCCTTAATTTTCAAGACTTGAATTCCTCATCTAGAAAATGAGGATGATAACAGCACCTACCTCCCAGGGTTATTGTGAGGATTAGTCAGATAAGGTATACTTCAGATAAGGTAAACATTAAAGTGATATAATATGGGACCTATTATTATATTATTATTTTTACCATATTTATTTTCCTGGATTTCAGTTTCCTCATCTATAAAGGAACATTATCGTTAATCACTTGGTTGTAAGGAGCAAATTGAATAATGACATAAATAGATGATAAATATATTTTTATTAATGTTGTTATTAGAATTTGAGGGTTAGACTTGTGATTTCTAATGTCATTGGTACATGGAACTCCCAACGAGAATGTGGATTAAAAAGAAATAATTCTTCCAAAGGGTGCTGTGTATAGTGTTGGGTCTTAGAGCCAGGAGACCTGAGTTTGAATGTGACCTAAGACACTTATCAATTGTGTGACCCTGAACAAGTCATTTAATCCTGTTTCTCTTATTTTCCCATAAACAAAATAAGCTGGAGAAGAAAACAGCAAACCACTTCAGGATCTTTGCCAAGAAAACCTCCAATGGAGTCACAAAGAATTGACTCAAAAACAACAATATTGTTCCAAAAGGGTAAAAACATAAAGGCGGAGGGAGTCTGAGGAGGGAAGAGCTGGAGGTGGAGAAGCAAGAGATGGAAGAAAACCGAATATTACTATTGTGGAGATCTAACAAAGGTAATTTAAAGCCAGAAGATGAATTGTCTTCCCCCCCACCACCACCACCACCATTCTGGTTCTAACCCTTCCTTCTTGTGTGACACTGAGCAAGTCAAACCCCCTGCTCTGGTGTAAATGGAAGGGGTTAGACTGCATGGGTGGGGATGTGTCCGAAAAACAGGAAGCATGGTAGGGTGAGGTGGGCTTCCCTAACTCCCCGTCCACCCCACCTAGTTTCTCCTCAGATCAGTTGGCAGATGGGGTTGTGACTCCTTCTATGGGCCATCTTAGTTACTGCAGGAGAAAAACCTGGAGGGGAGGGCTTCTGGGGAGGGGAGGGCTTCTGGGGGAGGGGAGGGCTTCTGGGGAGGGAAGTTTCTAGATTAAGGCGAGAAAGGAGGAAGCAGCAGCCAGCTCCCCTCCCCCTCTCCTGGTTCCTCTTCCCTCCAGCCCTGGGTTTCTGTATTTGGGGAGGAGGGCTGACCCGCTGGGGAAAGGGTGGGGGGGTGCCCCGCCTGATCAGGGAACCTGGAAAGGGTCCCAGCCTGAGCTCTGATTCCTGCAGCAGGAAAGAGGGAGCTGAGGGGGGCTGGCCTCCTCCTAAGGATAATCTTCCTTACAAAGGGCTTTCTCACAAGCATTATCTCTTTTGATCTTCATAATAAGCCAAGAGGTGAGGGGGAGGAGGAAAGGGATCAGAGAGTCTGAGGTCTACGGCTGGTTAACTCTCCAGGTTAGAGCCCAGGTACTCCCCGGGAATCAATTGTTCTCATCCCAGCAAGCTTTGGGAAATTGTTCAGTGAGTCCCTGTCCCTTCTTTGGGACTCAGTTTCCTTCTCTGTAAACCAAGGAAACTCTAAGACTCCTCCCCTCTCTAACTAGTCTGTGTTCTAAAGCTCTTCCCAGCTCTGACAGTCTGTTCTAAAACCCCTTCTTGCCTGAACATTTCATGTTCTAAGGTCTCTCTCCAGGCTGACCTTCTAGGTAGCAAACCCACCTCCCTCCTCCTCCCCATGCTCACCAGCTATTCTCCGGCCCAAGGCTTGCTCAATTCTGGCGTTCTATGGTCTCCTTGAGCTCTGCCATCCCAAAGGCTCCAAGGCTCCCCACCCACCCACCCAGCTCAGATAACCTGCTCTAGAGCCCCTTAGGACAGCTTAGACATTCCATCATCTGTGATTCTCAGAAAGTCAGCCAGGAAGGCCAATCAATCCCAAAGCACAAAGGAAAAATTTGTCTTCTGCCCACACCCTCACCCAAGCCAACCTTGTCCTGTGGGGGCCCCAACTCCAAAGTATCCACAGGCCCTGCTGACAATGGGCCATAAGTGACTTCTACATGCAAAATGGACAAGACTGAATGGCACTTGATAATGCTAGAAGGATGAAAGAGATCCTTGGATTTACAATTCTTTAAAACATAAATTGAGTTGAGTGGGCAGCAGGAGGGGAGGAGGGAGGCTAGGGAAAGGAGAAATACCCCAAAAAAGCACTCTTCAGATCTCAGACAGGGGTTCCATTGAGGCAGTGACCCTCCACCACTACTGGGGATCTGCCCAGAGGGGAGAGAGAGAGCCAGGGCTGGGCTCAGGAAGGGTTCACCGCAGTGGTATCAGCGCATATACAGTAGTCAGGAAGACCTGAGTTTGAATCCTGTTTTTCCTAGTTGTACAAGTCTGACCAAGTCACTTACACCCTCTGCAATGAGGAGTTGTACTGGATAGATCTTTGAAGTAGGAGATCTGGGAGTTTCTTATTTTTTTAAATCATTTTTGTGGGGTGGCTAGGTGGTGCAGTGGATAAAGCACCGGCCCTGGAGTCAGGAGTACCTGGGTTCAAATCCCATCTCAGACACTTACTAATTACCTAGCTGTGTGGCCTTGGGCAAGCCACTTAACCCCATTTGTCTTGCAAAAACCATAAAAAAAAATAAATCATTTTGCTATTAAATTCAGTATAAATCAACTTAGCACATTTGTCTACTCACTGATCCTTGCACTGGATATTCCATCTCCTTCCTCCAGGCCTTTGTCCTGGCTGTCGCCTGGAATGCTCTTCCTCCTCTCTGGCGTCACTGGCCTCCTTCAAGCCTCAGCTGAGATTTCCCCCTTCCCAGAGGCATTTCCTAATTTCCCCACCCCTGTCCCAAACTGCCTTCTTAGAGAGATTACCTCTCTTTCATACTAACTAGATTGTGCACATACAATTCTTGGCATTTTCCTCTCCCCAGTAGAATATGAATTCCTTGACAAGGACTGTGCTTTTACCTTTGCTGCAGACACAATCAATGTTTTTTGACTTTCTGGCATTTATTAACTACCTATGAGGAATTTTGTTGTTGCTGGATACACAGGGTGTTCCCAAAGGTGTTTTCATTTTTTGACTCTATATATGTGTATAAACTAAGTAACCTTAATGCAGTTAGGTTGGGGCTTTAACTTTTTTTTAATAAAAATATATTTATCATGTATTTATGTCATTATCCCATTTGTTCCTTGCAACCAAGTGGGGTGAATTAACAATAATGTTCCTTTATAAATGAGGAAGCTGAGATCCAGGAAGAGAAATATGGTAAAAATAAGACAAGAGCTTATTAAGTTTCTATTAAAGCTGAAACCTGACTGCACTAAGACTTTGGGGACATGCTATATAGAGACAAAAGTGCAACAGTCCCTATGCTCAAGATTACATTCTACCCAAGCTGGTGTGTCATTCTATTGGCTATAGGTATACAAGTATCTTCTAAGTTTCAGCACCCTGGGAAAAAGCCCAGATCACCCCATCTTAGTTATAGCTCTGAACAGACTACAGAAAGAACGCCGGTCATAAAGAGTGGCAAAGATTACTGCTCTTTGAAGGTGCTGCTCTGGCCACCACCCATGATCAGGAGGCATCTTCTGATGCCTAACTTGGCTTCTACTCTAATGCAGGGGCTGGTGGGTCCTGCTCACCCACTCTTCTTTGTGGAGTGCAGAGTTCTGAGGGGATGTCCTCTCCTGCCCCCCTGAAGTGGGCAGTTAGGGGTGTGGGAATCTGCTTTCTCTTCTTCCCTCCACCAGTCTGCCTCCCTGACCCCCAGAAGGCAACTCAGGTCAGAGAAGCAGCCGTCCAACCAAACAATTTCCAGGCAAGGAAACAGCTGCCGAGGCTTTAGGTGATGCATGGAGATGGGGAGGGAGGCCTGAATTGAGAAGGAGGGGATCAAAAGAGGGGAGGCTGAATAGGGAGGGAATGAAGCTCAAAAGCAATGACAGGAGCTGAAACTGAGGGGGGTGAAGGAGGAGGAGGACTGGGAGACAGAATCCCAGCAGGGAAGGGTTTGACCTATCTCTGAGTCAGACACTCACCCGCAGAGAAACACAAGGACATGCTACATGTATGAACAAATAAGCCTGAACAGTGAGAAAACCAGCTCTCACGTGCCAACTTAGCCAAATACAGGGTTTTTTCCTTCCTTTTGTCTACCTTATTCCTAACCAGTTTAGCTGCCCCTCTACCTGGAAGAACTGCCCCCCCCCATCTCTAAAGACACAGGTGCAGAGTAGGAACCAAGGGCAGATAAACTGGACAGCTTCCTAGGGGGCTCACCTGGAAATGATGGGGGCAGGGGGAAGGATGAAGAAGAAGACACTTTTAATATTATTTTGTAGAAAAGCACAAATTCTGGACTCCAGAACACTCTGCTCTCCATAGACAAGTATATCTATTTTGTGAGAAGTCAAATCACAGTGTGTTCTGGTGAGCAGAACAGTGCTTATGTCTTGCCTATGTAATTCCAGGGCCTTGTCCTGGCTTTTAGGTGTGGCAGCTGTGCCCTTCATGACTGGCATGAATTTTCAGCAACACTCACCCAAACACTCACAAAGACACAGATCTGCACGTATGTATCCGCACAGACACAAATTGACACAGACAAACCCACACAGTTACCCACACACATACACACACAAACAGACATAAAGACAGACACAGACCCAGACTCAGAGAGATACACACTGGCACAGACAGACACACACACATACAGAGACACACAGAGATACATGCTGATACACATAGACACATATATACATGCACATAGAGACATACATACACACAAAGACACAGAGATGGTCACAGACACACACAGAGACACATGCTGACACAGACACAGACTTACCTACACACACACACACACACACACACACACACACACACACGCATCTAAAGGCTCGGGAGTTATAGGAGTACAAGTCTTGTACCTCTCCTCCCAAGGTCCATCTTGATGACAGACAGGTGGTAGTCAACATCACCATTAGAAGGACTGCTCAGGATTGGATGCCATCTGACCACAGGGCTGACAGGTCATAGGTTTGTCCAATGGACAATCTCAGTTCTGGATCAAGAATTGGCATAGTAGGGGCAGCTAGGTGGCATAGTGGATAGATCACTGGCCCTGGAGTCAGGAGGACCTGAGTTCAAATTCGACCTCAGACACTTAATAATCACCTAGCTGTGTGGCCTCGGGCAAGCCACTTAACTCCGTTTGCCTTGCAAAAAAAAAAAAAAAAAAAAAAAAAGAATTGGCATAGTCATGTCCTGAGGTCTGGGCATGGTGGTAGGTCAGTCAATCAGCCAAGAGTCCACAAACATTTGGGAAGCCAGGTCAATGCTAAGGAGGAGACATAAAGAAAGGCAAGCAAAAACAGTCTCTGCCCTCAAGGAGCTTACATCCCAAAGGAGATAGCATACAAACCACTCTGTACTTAAAAAATATAGACAGTAAATAGAAGGTAATCTCTGGGAAGGGTGATGCTAAGTTGTGGAGCTGAGCCTCTGCCTTCCCCCAAGGAGCCTGGGAGTCAGGTTATCAGCTCTGCCACAGACTTGTAGACTCTAGAAGATGATGGTTGCCTCTTTCCTTAACAAGTCACGCTGTATGGGCATGAATGGGCACATGTGGGGACATGCCAGGTATTGTGGGATCTGAAGGCCATCCTGCTCTCACCTCCTCTGCTGACTTGGCTCCCAGGTGCCAGGATTCTTCATCACCCACTGTTCTGATGAGCTCAGACCCCAGAGCTCTTGGCAACTCAGTACCAAGGTCTCATCCCCCTAAGCCCAGGAACCCCTGGTCTGCCAAGGAGCACATCAACCTGACCTGTTTTTATAGCTGACTCTTTCATGCAAAGAGGATTCATAGGACCATCCAGGGAAGCAAGACCAGAGGGTAGAGAGCTCTTAGGATCCCAACTGAACAGAACCTCAGAAGCTACCTAATCCTACCCCCTCATTTTACAAAGGAAGAAACTGAGGTCCAGGGAAGTGAAGAGATTTGTCCAGGTCACACAGACCCATGCCACATGTCTCATTTCTCCTTCTAGATTGTCAGTCCCTAAAGGCTGGGAATGATTTGATTCCTCTTTGACTCTCTACTATGCTTTGGATATACTAAGCACTGATTCAACATTTGCTGAATGAATATATTTAAATTTCAAAGACCATCTCATTTTACAGATGAGGAAACTGAGTTCCTGAAAAGGTCAAGTCATTCCTGGGGAGGATCAGGAGTAGCATACGAATCCAGATCCTCTTTCTACTACCTCCCACCTTCCCTATGGAGAAAAACCATACCATGTCTCCAGTTCTCCAAGTCCTTTAGAAGGTCCCTTAGGAAAAGGGGCTGCTTTGCTTTTGCCTTCTTATTCCCAGGGCCATAAGAGCGGCAGTATGATCTAATGGACAGAGAGCTGGCCTCAGCCTCAGGATGCCCAAGGTTCCAGCCATGCCTCTGAATACACAATGGCTGTATGACCTCAAGCAAGTTACTTGATCTCTCTGAACCTCAGAGAACTCTTGAAGAAGAGGAGAAATTAGAGAGGAATTGGTGAATTTTGTTGCTTCATTTTTGAAAAGGACCAATGACCTGAATTGGTGGAAAGTGTTTCCCCAACAGGGAGTTCACAAGTCTGGACACTGAGTAGTTACTTCTCAGTCCCCTCCTGGAAAAGGAGAGCTCTAGGTCCTTTCTGGGCTCTGGATCTGTGATCTTATCATCCTATATGCAGCCCTAGAGTTTGGGCACTTGGTAAATCTTTATAAAGCTGAAGTTCCTGGCTGGTTATTAAAACCAAGGATCATAAGGTGTGTTTGCAGAGCAAGAAGAAAACAGAAAACATCAGCAGGGAGGAGGTGGGACCTTCTGATGGGTGGGAGCTGCTGAAGGAAAGCACTGTCAGATCCTGGACATTCTTCCTTGAAGAATCAATGTGTGCAGTGGGAAAACAGCAATAGAGTCAGAGGGCCTGGGTTTAAATCCCACTTCTGGTCAAATCATTTTATTTCTCTGAGTTTCCATTTTCTCAGCTTTAAAATGAAGGGACTGAATAAGTTGGCCCTAGAATTCCTCTCATTATAGAATCTTCTGACATCTTTGGGCCTCTGGACCTTTGAAATGGGAGGTCTGGATTAGATGGTTACAGGTCCCTTCCAGCTCCATGACTCTGAGAGATTATAAATCGAATAAGTATCTCTCCAAGCTAAGCTGGGCATGGCTCTTCCTGGAGGTGAGGGTCTGGGTTTCGTGATCTCCTGTGTCCTGCTCCCTGACCCTCTGATGCAAGAGGAAGAGGAGGAGGTGTTGGAGAAGCTGAAGCTGAGAGAGGAAGGAATGGAAGAGAGACAAGGGCTGTCTCATGGCAACCGTCTCCTGTACAGAGGGACAGCTATGAGACAGGACACTGCCAATCACCGGGTGGGCACTGGGGATTGTAGGCCGAGGCCAAGCCCTAAAGCATGGGGGGGGGGGAGCCGGGGGAAGGGAGCAGACAGGAAGAGATGCAACATGATGTAGCTGCTAATGGACTTTGTAGAAAGAAAAGATGGCTTCTGCAGATTTGAGTCAATGACATTCCAGGTTACCTTGCCCATCATGTTCTACCCCTACCCATTCTACTACCCTTTCTTCCCCCCTAACATTATAGCATGTACCAGACACACCCCTAGTCCATCATTTCCTCCCTACCTTGAAAACTGGGGCAGCTTAGGAGAAGATTCTAGTTCTAAAGCTACAAAGGCAAAGCTCTTTCCAAAGTGCCTATGTGGGACCCAAACACCAGCCTAGCAAAGCAAAAGTGTAGGTACTGTCTTTGTGCTCCCCATCCCTGCTCCTTCCCTTCCCTTCCCTTCCTAGCCTACTGAAGCCCCAGACCCTTTCCTAGTCACCTTTTATGCTACTGCACAAACACTCATCAAGCACAAATGACTTCTGCCATCTCCTGCCCTTCTCTGCTTCCTTAGTCTCTTGTTTCCCACTGACCGCCAGCCGGCCTCATGCCCACATCCATCTGCCCGCCTCTCTCCCCACTGCTTGCCAGGGCCAAATGCCAGCTTCCTTCTCCTCCTCCTTCAAGCACCTGTTTCAAAGCTACCCCTACCCCCCTCCATCCCTCCTATCACCCCACTCTCATTAATCAGATAAGCCTTGCCTCAGGGAGACCAAATTTCCGACTTCTCCCTAAGGGGTTCCCCCTAGAAGACAGTCATAGGATCTAAAATAAGGAGCCAAAAGGGATCTCAAAAGGACTCTAGGCCAAGTTCTCCATTTTTATGGATGAGGAAGCTGAGGTCCGAAGAGGTTAATTGATTTACCAAATGTCATAGTTAGTAAAATTGAGAGATGAGATTTGAACTCAGGTCTTTTGATTCCAAATCAATTTGTCTCTCTGTCTATCTGTATTTCTCTCTCTGTCTCTGTCTCTATGTGTGTCTGTTTCTCTCTGTCTCTGTGTCTCTGACTGTGTGTGTGTGTGTGTGTCTAACTCTCTCTTCCTCTCTCTATTTCTGTCTTTATCTCTGTGTCTTTCTGACTATGTCTGTCTCTCTCTTCCTCTCTCAATAAATTCTACAATCAATCAACAAATATTTATTCAAATTTTGCTTTCTCTGGGCCAGGGAGCAGGCCAGGTACTGAGAATCCAGAGGGAAAGCCAGTTCCTGCCCTCAAGGAAGTCCTATTCTACTGTGTATATAAGCAGTGGAAGTCCTGTATGGAACTCAAAGAAGAAACTGAGCCTGGCCATATCATTTTGGGAGTCATCTCCTGAAATACTAACTGAAGGCATGGGAGTAGATATATTTCAGCTAGCAAAAGGAGAACATTCTTTGTTTCAGGAGCTGGCTCTCTGGGTGAGGAAATGTGGTGGTGGGGGGGAGATACATTTGGAAATGAAAGTAATGTCAAAACAAAGGTGGCAATAAACTTCTTAAATGGGGTAGGGGAGAGAAAAATTCTGAGGAAATTATTGGGGAAAATCTGCCAGTAAAAAATGAACAAGAACAGTCAAATGAAAGGAAAGAACAGCCACACAGAAGCCAAGGAAAAAAGAGAAGGAAGGGGTGGCCAGCAGTGGCAAAAGGTACAGAAAGATTGACAATAAATACTAAGAAAAGGTCACTGGATGTGGCAATAAAGAGATCACTGGTGACCTTTAAAGAGAAAGCAGTTTCAGACAAGTGGTGGGAATGGGAGCCAGCAAAGGACTTGGGGCTGGGGGGGGGGGGGGGGAGGGAAGAATGGATAATTAACATGGCTGGTTTCTTTTCAGTTTAGCACTGAGGAGGAAGAGAGATGTCAGACAATAGCTCAAGGGTTTGGCAGGGTCAAGGAAAGTTATTAGAGTGGGGAGGATTGGAACATTTTTAGGTTGCAAGGAGAAGCCAGTAGAGACAGAAGAGAAGATTAAAAAGAGAGAATGAATGGAATGATGGATAAAATGAGATCCCAGATTGGGAGTGGTGGTGTTATAGAAACAAGTGGAGGGTTCAGCCATGACATAAGTAAAGGCAACTCATCCTCTGTGAAAGAGAAGACGAGTAAAACTAAAAAGGATGGAGAAAATGGAAGATGATGGAGCTCAGGTTATATGGTCCCAGTCTTCCCAGTAAATAGGAGGCAACTCACTTTGTCTCATTTTTTCAATTCAAGCTATTTCCCTTTTCTCCATCATTAGTGTAAACTAATCATCCGCTTTACCACCACTTCACCTGCAAATCATCCTAACCCTTTTTTCACCTCCACCCTTTTCTTTATCTCTAATCTACCTCCATCACTGGCCCTACCATCTCCCACATTTACCTGCATCTCTCCCCTCAGTCTCACTTGCCTCATCTCTGTCTCTACTTTCATCCATTTCTATTCTGCTCCCTTTCTAATTCTCACTTCCACTTACTCTATTCTTCAATTTCATCTTTCCATTATTCCTGCCCCACCTACTGCATTAATTCAATCATCAAATTTGACCTTGAGCCCATAAAATTCAATTCGCCATTGAATTCATAAAGCACTCATGATGCCCAAGGCAAAGATAGTGTGGTATGAGGCATTGGAGACTCATCTCAGAGTCAGGAGGACCTGGGTTCAAGTCTGAATGATCTGGATCAAGTTCATCTCTCATCACTTTAGAAACCTTTAAGAAGATCATTCTTTTTTTTTCAAGGCAACGGGGTTAAGTGGCTTGTCCAAGGCCACACAGCTAGGTCATTATTAAGTGTCTGAGACCAGATTTGAACCCAGGTACTCCTGACTCCAGGGCTACTTCGGCACCTAGCTGCTCCAAGGAGATAATTCAATGCAATATTCATTAGGCACCTACTATGTGTAGGTATTGTGCTAAAAGTTGTAAAGCAAGGGCAGATCTGCAATGGCAGAGGGCATTTCCTCGATGGATATTCCCCATACCAAGGAATCCATGTGGCTAGTCCAAAATGAAAATATGTTCAAGGCGACATACTGGAAGATCCAAGAATAAAAGATGAAATGATGTCTGCCCTAGACAAGTTTCCCATCTAGTAAAGGAATGACTCAAGGAAACAAGTAACTACAACAGAAGTTTAAGAGGGGTGTTCTGATGGGACTTCAGCCAAAACTGAGAGTCTGAAGGGACTGAAAGGAAAAGATATTGAAATAGAATTATCACTGTGTCACCCTTCTTACACAAGTTAGAAAATTAACCTCAAGAAATTAAAGGTGGGAGGACTCCCATATAGCCAAGGGCACAGGGTTGCTCATCATGAAGGATGTGATACCTGAGTTGATCCTTAAAGAAAAAGGAGTGTCGTGGAAGATGTGTTCGGGTCAGTTATACAAAGTGTGCTACATATTAGGGATACACAGACAAAACCTTGCTCCCGAGATGTTACAGCCTGTGAAGGATGGGGAAGCAGAAGGCAACAATGCAAACATAAATACACACACGATGCATACACAAGTAGGAAGAGGAAAGGGGGGTTCCTGGTCTTGCGGTCACATTTAAGAGATCTCCCCATCCATCCTCCTCAGCAGTTCAGCAAGTGACCCCGTCACTAGAAGGTCTGGGCCAGGGACTGTGTCAGCTTTAGGTTTGTTACCTCACCCTAGGCTAATCCCTGTCCATGGTACTCAAAGAAAGATGGAGGGACAATATACTCAAGAGACTTTCCCTAGGTCTTAAACTGGAAGAGTGGGGAGGAGACAGAAGAACCTAAAAGGCCTGGTTTCCAGCCCTCAAGTTTATTCTCGCCCAGACTCAGGGGCCCCATTTGGGGGAAATTAGCAGGAGTAAATGACTCTGATTCAGAGCCCAAACCCTATTTGCATGCAAATGCCCTTTCTTGTTAATTTTTTAAGTGGGGGAAGGGGGAGCAGGTCAGAGGAGAGAAATGCAGAACACAGACTCTAGGAAAGAAGAACATAGAGGTTTCCCTCTCAGGCAAGCAGACTGGGGACATCTCTAAGATGCCAGACAGACCTATGGAAGGGCCAGTCTGGCAAAAGCAAAGCTGATATCCTGGGGCCTCAGCCCCCACTCAAGCTGGGCATAATCCCAAAGGAACAGTCACAGTGTTCATTTGCAACTAGAATCCAAAATCCCCACCCCACGGAATAGGGAAGGAAGGACCATCCCAGGCAGCAGCTGGCACAGGGGAAGCTAGCAACCAGTCCTTTGAGTCTGGGCTCCACCCCACCCAGGGGCCCCACAGGGAGCAAGGCACTAGCTAAGAAACTGGACATCCACCTCATTGCCTTGCCATGACCTCCCCTACCACCTACAAGGAGGGCCTCAAAAGAGAGAAAAGGATGAAGTGGGAGAACAAGGAGGGAATTAGCAGCGGGGAAGATGAAAGAAAACAGCAAAACCCACCCAAACAAAAAAATAAACCTTTTCAAGGGCCCTCTGGAGTTTCCTCCCTTCCCTCCCTTCCAAATCCCAGAAAAGCCTAATCAACTGATCTTCTCCAGACTTTAAAGGAGAGTCTAAGCAATAAGCACTCAAATACTGAATACTCATGGAATCAACAACCTTCCCAAAATCCCCAAACCTCCAATGACTAGGCCCCCCCAAGCCTCTCAAACGCTGTCCCTTCATATACCCTTCCCAAACCCAGGGCATATTGGCCATCCATAAGCCCCTAAACACTGAAAATTCATACATCCTAAAACATTCCCCCACACTAAATGTTCACCTCGCCTCAAAACACTCCCTTACACACACACCTCTAAGCACTGAATTTTGGGCTAGTCTCAGTACTCCTCCCCTTCCCCCGCCACCCGCAGCCACACGCACTGAATTTCTAACACAACACAGATCCCCACACCAAGCGGTTTCTACAGTCACCCACCCTGCATACCCACATGAGGAATACCAATAAATCCACAATTCAAATCACCCCAACATTCAAAACTAAATCAGGCATCTCGACAAAATCAGGCTCCCGTCCCCCGCCCCCCCCCCATACGATCACAGCAACCTGTGTCTCTCTGGACGCGGAGCATTATTATTCAGATGCAGTCAACACCCCCCATCTTTCAAAACAAACACACTCAGAGTCACACACACATACACAGATATAGACACAGAGACACAGACAGACACAGATGTAGACACAGACACAGACACAGACATAGACACACACACACACCACACACACCCCTTGTTGGCTCGGAGACACGCACCCAGGACCTGCAGAAAGCCTTAAGATCGGGGGCTGGGGAGGTGGGGCGGGAGCCTCGAACCCCGTTCGATCCTGCCTGGCACCGAAGGGCATCCGAGGCTGGCCCCTTTCGCGGGCAGGCTCTGCGCCCCGCAGAGTGCGGGCCGGCGGCCACCAGACAGCCGAGGACGACAACAAGGCGGCCGGGCGGTCCCCCGCCGCTCTCCCGTGCCCGCTGCCTCTTCTCTCCTCCCCGGCTCCGCTCCTCACCAGCCTCCTGCCAGTCTCTGCCTGGCCCGCGGCGCCTCCAGCCAACGGCGAGCCGAGGAGGCTCCGCTGCGCCCCCGCCTCCCCTCCTCCCTCCTTCCCTCCCTCCCGGTCCGGTCTCGGGGCTGCCCCGGGCGTGCGCGCTCAGCCTCCAGTCCGAGGGGCGGCGCGAGGCTGGGCTGGGCCGGGCCGGGCCGGGCCGGGCCGGGGAGGCTGACTGTCCCCCACTGCCACGGCCCGGGGCCAGGTTCCTCGGGAAGAGACAAAAGAGGAGAGGGGCAGAAGAGGGGACGGCTCGTACCTGGGCTTCCTTGGAGCCCCGAAATCCCTCTGTAAGACGAGGGGACCCCGACGCCGGATGGTGGAAGGGCCAGGAGACCTGGTAGGTGGACTAAGTTAGCATCCTGACTGGGTGACCTTGGGCAAGTCACTGGGCCTCACTTTCCTCATCTCGGGAATTGTCTAAACGACCTCCAGAGGCTACACGGATAATCCTCTGATCTGCCACCTACAATCTGTAAACACCAAAATGACATTTTTGTTTGTTTTTATTTTTGCAAGGCAATGGGGTTAAATCCAAGGTCACACAGCTAAGTAAGGATCAATGTCTGAAGCTGAATTTGAACTCCCATCTTCCAGACTCCAGGGCCGGTGCTCTATCTACTGAACCACCCAATGGTGCCCCCATAAAGTGATCTTTTCAAAGTCCAGATGTAACCACCTCCCCATCTCCCATGCCACCCCCAAAACACCCCCAACTGCTCGGGGTTCTATTAGATCAAACGCCAAGTCTCTGTTTGACCTTTCAAAGTTCTCCAGTCTGGCTCCAAGCTGCCTTTCCAAGTTTATTACATATTTCTTTCCTTCCCGCACTCTGGGCCAGCCACACTGGTCTCCTTGCTGACCCTCACACCACCTTCCTTGTCTCTGTCTTTGTCCTGGCTCTCCCAGGCAACCTAAACGCACCCCCTCTTCATCTGCCTTTTGGAACGCCCAGGTTCCTTCAGATCTCGCCTCCTGCGTTCAGCCTTTCTTGATTCCCCTACACAAACGTACTAGTGCGTCACCCCATCTGAAATTACCTCGTATATGAAGTTGGTGGTGTTCGTCCTTGGTTCTCAGAGGACCAGTGGTATTAGAATGATGCCTTGACTTTCAGTGAAGACGGGATTTCAGAGACAGACTTTTGAAAAGTCATCAGCCTAACTCTCTCCTCTAGTCATCAAAGCCCACTGGCAAGATAAAAGTCAACACTCCTGAGGATGACCTGGGATGCAGCAGATGACCTCAACTTTCTAAATTAAGGGATTTCCCAAATCTTAAATTAATCTGGGGGCAACACCCATTCAGTGCCTAGGGACTAGGTAAAAATTGAGTTAAAAAATGACCTGATTTATCATCATCATCATCACTAGTCTGAAAGGGGAAGACCCTCAAGTTTTGTTTTTTTGGCCAGACCAGAAAACAATTTCTATTTACTCTCATCCTAAACTATCAAAAACCCAACCCATGAGCCATAGACTAGGTCACAGCTAGTGTCAGAAGCAGAATTTAAACACAGATCCTCCACATAGTTTGTTCTTTGTTCACTGAACCATACTTCACTTTTGCTTTGAATGTAATATGAGGGAAATATGATCATCCTCAGGAGTCTTGACTTTTATCTTGCCAGTGGACTTTGATGACTAGAGGAGTTAGGCTGATGAGTTTTCAAAAGTCTGTCTCTCTGAAATCCTGTTTTCACTGAAAGTCAAGACATCATCCTTGTATCAGTCCTGCATTTTGCATTATGCTAACTACTGAGGATCAACATTCATTTAAAAAGCAAGACAATGGGGACAGCTAGGTGGTGCAGTGGATAGAGCACCAGCCCTGAGTTCAAATAGCACCTCAGACACTTAATAATTACCTAGCTGTGTGATCTTGGGCAAGTCACTTAACTCCATTGCCTTGAAAGGAAAAAAAAAAGCAAGATAAACACTGCTTCCATCCTCATAAGGAAAGAGAACACCTTTAAGGGAGTAGTAGCCAGAAAAGGATGTTTTGGCTTAGAAGTCAATGTGATGGTGAGTAGAGTCTCAAGGCATTTGATTAAAGTATCCTTCCTAGGAATGGTGGCATTTGATTTGATTACTATTTCCAGACCTAGAGGCAGAAACCAGTGAAAGGTGCAGAAGGGTGCCAGGGCTCAGGATGAAAATGACCAGAAGGCAGAGTGCTGGGCAAAAACTAAAGACGAAGGGGTAGCTAGATGGCACAGTGGATAAAGCACCGGCCCTGGAGTCAGGAGTACCTGGGTTCAGATCCAGTCTCAGACACTTAATAATTCCCTAGCTGTGTGGCCTTGGGCAAGCCACTCAACCCCGTTTGCCTTGCAAAAAAAAAAAAAAAACCTAAAAAAAACCCCCAAAACTAAAGATGAACTCTGATCAAGACACTAGGGTGGAAAACTGGAGTACTAGATGGGGCTAGGCAAGAGAACGTGAAAATGGCTGCAGAGTAGTAGGCGTTTAAGAAATGTCCGTCATCTTTAATATGGTGCCACTTTAGAGTAGTGATGTTACTAGATGTATGTGTAAGATCATTGGGCAGCAGTACAAAGAATAGATCAAACGGAGCAGCCTATTGTAGTAGTGAGTCCAGTGGTAATGGAAGGCTGAACCAACTGGATTACAAAGGGAACAAAGAGGGAAAGGATAGATGAAGAAGGTAGTGTGTGAAGGTCCCAAGTGGGTAATCAAGCAGATGTGAGGGAGAGGGGTGCAAGGGAGAGGGAAGAGACAAGATTCAGTAGATATGGGGCAGCTGGGTGGTGCAGTGGATAGAGCACCAGCCCTGGAGTCAGGAGGACCTGAGTTCAAATCCAGCCTCAGACATTTAATAGTTACCTAGCTGGGTGACCTTGGGCAAGTTACCTAATCCCATTGCCTTGCAAAAAAAAAAAGTTAAAAGATTTAGCAAACATTAATCATTATGAATTCCGAAGCCTTGGTATAAGTCATAGCTTCCTAAATAGTTTGTTGTGCTCTATAATTTCTACTTCTTGAATCTCTTTTCCCCTTTGCTTAAGGTGGGTATTCCTCAAGATTCTGTCTACCATTGCCCTTACTTTGTTCCATCTTCTCGCTTTCAATCTTATTTGCTGCTATGATTTCAACTCTGGTCATGACTCCCAAATCTGTATTTCTAGACTAGTTATGAGACTCCAACTTCTATGAGATATCCACATTTGTCTCTGAGATATCTGCATTTGGATCACTTGATATAATTATCCCTTCCACATCTTGGAGGTTAGGGTGTGGCATCCCCATAGTGACACTTATAAAACACCTTTTTTCATGACAATCTTGGGAGGTAGCAAACATTTTTGACCCTCTCTTTATCCAGAGCAGTCTGAATTATTATGGTATTAAAAGATAAAATATGCTGATATGATACAATACTATATGTGTTTTTATACATTTCAGATATTGTGAACTTTTTCTGTGTCTTCTGCAAAACTCTCCCCAAAGTTCCCATTTGATTTTTTTATACCAACTCAAGAAAGATGGAACCTGAGATAGGGAAAATTGAGATGGGGAAGGGATAATTGTATATCCCAGACCTCCCTGCCCCGGAACTGCCCATACTTTAGCATAGATCTAGTTCAGTGGTACCTCCCTTCACTCAGGACCTGTGTTCAAAGCCTTTGTTTATACTAGAACCTAAGTAGAAAATAGCAGAAGCTATTTTAATGTCCATAGCACAATGCCTTACACAGGATGACAGAGCTAGAGGTAGATGAGATCTTAAAAGCCATCCAGACCAACCGAGATGAGGGAATTGGTACCCAGAGGAGTGAGGCTATTTGCTCTAAATTATGCTGTTTGATCTTGCTAGAACCTTCCTGGCTCAAATTTGTCTGATCAACCCCAGTCGCATACACTGTGCCTTGGCCCCAACATAATGATCTCAATTTGGTCCCCTTCAAGTATGAAGGACAACAACTAAAACCAAATTATACAAGTAGTATAGCAGAGTAGCAGAGCCTGGATTTGATTTACTGAATGAAACAATTGAATTACTGGATGTAAGAATTTTTTTAATATACACTGTTCTAAGAACAACTCCTAAGAGTCTACAGGCAGCCCTGATATCATTTGTACATAATAATAATAGCTAAGATTTATAAAGTGTTTTATACATATTATCTATCTCATTTGAGTTTCATAGCAACTCTAGGAGATAGGTTCTGTATTATATCCTTTTTACAGAAACTGAGGCAAAAAGAGGTTATACACCTGATTTTATATATATGGCTAGATTTGAACTCAAGTTCAATTTGACTCCAACTCAGATCCACTGTATCATCTAGTTATTTCTATGTACATCTTTTTCCTCCCCACTTCCCCCCACCACAGAGTATAAGATGCTTCAAAAGCAGAAACGGATTCTTATTTGCATGTGTATCCCCAGTGACTAGTACACCGAGGCATTTAATAAATGCTTGATGACTGATTTTGACTAGGGGCAAGTCCCAGACTCTCTGAGGCAGGCTATCATAGAATTTTAAGTTAGTAAAGTTCCACATTTTCCTTCTCTATAAAACTGTGAGGGTTAGATTCCATGGTCTCTAAGATCCTTTCCATGCTGGTTCTCTATCCAGGAAAGTGGATTGTGAATTCAGGGGAAATTTAGATTATGTAAAAACAAAGGATATCAATAAAATTTAAAAGGCTCCAGTCAGTTACATGATGGAGGAAGATCGGAGCAGAGGAATATGAACCTCTGGCTCTTTTTCCAAAAAGCAGTCTATGTTCAAGCTCCTAAAATTATCCCATGTCTAGTATTCTGGGATTCTATAGGTTTAAAGCCTTTGTGGCCAGCCAGGACCACATGGAGGAAGGGAAGGAATCAATAATCACAATTATTCCCATTTCCTAGCATGTTGAGACTTACAAAGCACCTTCTTCGCAACCAACTTGGGAAGGAGAGAATGCAAGAATTATATTCATTTCCCAGATGATGAAATGACCCCACCAAGAAGAATTTCTTACTTCCTATTCACCAGCTCATTATTATATCTGGAAGAACCCTTAGAAACTATCTAGTCCAAACCTATCCCTTTTTTTCAAAAGAGGAAACCAAAGTCCATCAAAGTTAAGTGGCTTACCATAGGTCACACAGTTTTGTGTCTAAGGCGGAATTAGAACCAATGCAGTTAGTACTTTCCACTACAACACTACAACAGTCCTCTTTCCTCATCAGAGTTTCTAGTCCCCCCAACTCCACACCTCAAAGATTCATATCAGGACTTGCTTTGGTGAAAATCTGCTCATTATGGAATAAACATGGCTGAGCTAAGTAACTTGGAGTCTTTGGGTCTTGTTAAATAGCATCTGATAAAGGAAAAGTGCATGAATTACCCCTCAGTTATGTGGTTGGGTGGGCCACTACTCCAAAGAGGGGAAATTGGGACCCCAAGACACTACAAAAAACCACTACTAAGAAAAGTGTTTCCTGAAGGGCCAAGGAGGTCAGAGTAGGAGCTCACCCTAGTTCACCATCTGATAGCTTTCTATTTTAACTATTTCTTAAGTAGATGATAGACTGTTTCTAGTTGCAAGACTACAGGTATTAATGGCACTCTCTAAATTTAGCACCCAGTGCAAAGTTCCATTTGCCCTGTCTTAGGTAGAGCGCTGGACAAGTAACCATATTGGAAGAAAAGGTGAAACAAACTTCTTTTTTGTTTTTTTAGGTTTTTGCAAGGCAGATAGGGTTAAGTGGCTTGCCCAAGGCCACACAGCTAGGTAATTATTAAGGCCAGTGCTTTATCCACTACTCCACCTAGCCGCCCCTGAAACAAACTTCTTAACCTCATCTGCTACTACTACATCTCCCCATTTTTCAGTGGTAACTTGCTATAAAGGTCACAGAAAGCAGAGCAGAGGATCTCAGTTCTATAAATATCGAGGGCAAGATAAAATATTTGAGAAACTTGTTAAGACCATATCATGTTTGTTTTTCTGATGACTCCAACTACCAGCAATTTGGGTACAAAAATGCAAGCCAAATTCTTCCAAAAGGGTGGAAAAACTATGCTCTATTTTCCAGACTCTTGGGGAGAATGAAGGACTCCAAGAAAGAATAGACTTGTCTCAATGGGAAAAGCAAGAGGAAAGAAGAACAGAGAGGGAAAGGGGAGTCAGGAAGCTGGAAACTAGAAGACTCAACATGGAGAAGACATGTCAGTAAGTCCATTGGCCACTGCATGCAAGTCTCAGGAATTTTGCTCTTTTTTTCAGAGGGGACAAGCTAGGACCTCTGTTTTCCTTAGTCACCAGAAAATGAAGGTAAGTATCCATTAGTGCCAATAGCAAAAGAATCACCCAGCACAGATTACAAGAAGAAATAAAGCATGCTGTTCAGTGCCATCTTCACTAAAAGGTTTTAAGAAGACCATATGCTAACTTGACCTGAAATGAAGAAGGCAAACTCTGCTGGGAATGGATATCCAGAATGTGAAATGGAACTTTGTTGGTTTGGGCAAACTTTATGACTATCATTACCCTCTGCCAGTGATTCATATAGAAACTAGAAAGTCCTGTTAGAAAGTATGAAGGCCTGAATAAGAAAATGAACACTATAGGATCATTGATGCTATTGGGGCTTTTCACTCACTTTTGCTGATAGAGGATCAAGAATTTCATAAGAGAAAGGCAGATTTGGGAACTGAATAAGCGAATCAGAATATGTTGTCTGAGGATGAGATCTGGATTTCTGAATCGCTAAGCTTTAAGAAATTGGTCAAGGATGAAGTACATCAAATGAATACTAGTTCAAATATTCTTGCTTGGTGATTTGTGGATCTGAACAAACAGGAGGGGAAAAAACTGTTCACCTATAACCAAGCCAGAAACCATGAAAAGCACTAGGTACTTAAGAGGAAGAAGAGAGAGAGTGGTATGATGAATAGAGCACTGAACCTTGAGTCAAAAAGACCCAAATTCAAATTTGACTTCAGACTTTTACTAGCTGTGTGATCTTGGACAAGTCACTTAACCTCTGTCTTCCTCAGAGGATAAAATGAAATATTTCTAAGTTGCTTTGAAAACCTTAGTTTTATGTAAGTGCTATTTTAAAATATTGGTGGAGAAATCTGATAATTCTCAGCAGACAACATCCAAAACACAAGGCAGTGAAAAATATTATGCTTCAACTATACAAATGTACAGAGTATAGAAAAATAAACAAGGAAACAAAAGCTAGTAAATTTAGCCTCAGATTTCACTGAATCTTAATAGGATGTGCATCAAGAATGGAATATTACTCTTTTTTTTAGTTTTTTTTTACAAGGCAGTGGGGTTAAAGTGGCTTGCCCAAGACCACACAGCTAGGTAATTATTGTGTCTGAGGTCATATTTGAACTCAGGTCCTCCTGACTCCAGGGCCAGTGCTCTATCCACTGCGCCACCTAGCTGCCTCTGGAATATTACTTTTAAAGGGCTTACCTAAAGTTAAAAGGAGCTGATTGCCTAGAAGGGACAGTGCAGTAGCATTGGATATTAAGAACACATACTTAATAAAAAATCCATGAATCCAAAGCAGGAAAAGGATAATCAAAGCAGAGCAAAAATCAATGGAAGAAGCGGGCATGATATTGCAGTAATAATATATATAGTTTTAGTGCCATTTTAAAGTTATTAAAGCTTAAATTGTATGCTATCATTCCTCTAGAGGAAAGAAATGGATAAGTTCAGAGCACAAATCACAGATTGAGGATGCAGGCCTATAATAGTGGGGAGTTGAACTTCAATTATCCAAACTCACTAGAGTTCTCTCTCTGCTCAAATCAGAGCAGCTGATAAACTCTTAGCTTGCCTCAATGAAAATGTCCTTCTTTAGAAGGCAGGGAAAGTAACAAAGGGGACTGCTTCTCACACTCACACGATCTAGAAAATGGATCTCAAAGAATTCAGCAAAAAAGATAAGTCTTATGACCTACAGGGGGAAAATCCATTTTAAATGAATAAAATAAGCTCAAGAATGAAATTCCAACATCCTAAATACAAATAATTTTAATGGGGAAGAAAAGAGGGATGTAGCAAAAGAAATCAACGCGGATACCTGGGAGATATTTGTGATCAATTTAGTTTTTAAGAGAAAAGGTAATTAACTAGTAGGAATTCTTCAGAAAGCAGAAAGATCTGAGAGCAGAATATCTGAAGCACTGAATTACACATTTTTTTTTACTTCTTTTTAACTTCTGTTTAACTTAGGGGCAGGAAGAACATCAAAGAACGAATAGTACTATGTTTGAGGTTGGTGGAGCAATGATAATGTTTAATGAAGAGAAGATAAAACTCCTCAATTCCTAGATTTTCTACTAAGAACAATTTTTGGTTTAGGAGTGATAGACAAGAATGGTAGTTAGGAGAACTATATCCTAACATATTGAAAGAATGGTTAACTGTAATTCCTGACTTCCTTTTGGAGAACTTGAGAAGTCCTGGAGAAAGTTATCAACAATCCTATAGAAAAATCCAAGTCAGAGGTTAGAGAATTATTAGAAAAATGCAAATGAAAACAACTCTGTGGTTTCACCTCGTAATCATCAAATCAGCAAAGATGACAAGAAAAATGACAAATGATGGAGGGTCTGTGAAGAAACAAGTACAATAATACACTAGGTGGAGCTGGGAACTGGTCCAACCAATTCTGGAAAGCAATTTGGAACTATGCCCAAAAATTTGCTAAACTGTGCCTACTCTTTGAACCAGAGATATTAATTCTAGCCCTGAACTCCAAAGAGATCAAAGAATGAGGGAAAGGACTCATATTTACAAAACTAGTTATAGCAACTCTTTGTTGCACCGAATAACTTAAAGAGAAACCTACCAACTGAGCAATGGCCGAACAAACTATAATCTATGAAAATAATAGAATATAATTGCACTGTAAGAAAGGATAAAAGGAAAGATTTGGGGGAACATAAAAAGTGAAACTAGTAGAATCAGAAGAACAAATTATATAATATTAGTGATGTTGTAGAGATCAACTTGGAAAGGCCTGAGAAATCACTGCAATCATGATTTCAGAGGACTCATTCATGATGAAATATGCTACCCCACGCCTTGATAGAGATGTGGTGGATGGAAATTGCAGAATAAGAAGCACATTTCAATGTGGGAATTTGTTCTACTTCACAGCGAGGTTTTTTTCCTTTTTTCTCATGGAAGGGAATAGAGAGGGAGAGAAAGATGCTAGAGATATAACTAGCAAAAAAAAAGAGAAAGAAAGAAGAAAATAAAAGACATCATAACAGGATTTTGAATTTCAAAGAAAAGAAAACCAGAAGGAATCACAGAAAAGATGGACAACTTTGAAAGTCACAGTTCAAATTTATTCTATTAGCTAATAAAGCTTTATTTTAAATTTTACTCACTTAAAAGTTGCTCTAGGACTTTTTGGGCCACCCAGTATACTTGGAAAAAGAAAAGGAAAGGTAACCTGCACATAAAAAGGATTTGAAGTTTTGTGTACAACTCCCTCTCTTTCTGTTCTTGTGTATATGAAAGTAGTCATTTTAATGTTTATTAAGTTTGGAACTCTTTTAAATGGCTGGAAGTAAGAAAAATCACATAGAACAGGTGACATTACAAGGCAATGGACAAATGTCCTCATTTCTTTATCATTTATTTCTTTTTGATATTTAAAATTTTTTTTGTTTCAAATTCTCTTCCTCCCCTCACCGCTGTTCTTCTCACTGAGAAGACAAGTCATAGTGCAAACACAAACAAATAAGAAAAATTTTAAAAAGTGAAAAGACTATATTTTGATTTGCTCAGAGTTCATCAGTCCTTTCTCTGGTGGTGGATGGCAGTTTTTATCATGAATCCTTTGTAATTGTCTTGGATTCTTGAACTGATAAGAGTAGCTAAATCTTTCACAATTCAAAATTACAATATTGCTGTTACTGTGAACAATGATCTCCTGTTCTCACTTAACTTTGTATCATATAGATCTCCCCATTTTTTTCATTTTTAATAGCACAATAGTACTCCATCACAATCATGTGCTACATTTTCCAATTGATGGGCATTCTCTCAATTTCCAATTCGTTGCCACTGCAAAAGAGTTGCAATGAATAGTTTTGCACATACAGGTCTTTTTTCTTTATCTTAGATCTCTTTGAAATATAATCCTAGTACTGGTATTGCAGATCAAAGGGTATGAACAGTTTATAGCCTTCTAGGCATAGTTCCAAGTTGTTCTCCAGAATGGCTGGACCAGTTCACAATTCCAGCAACAGTTCATTAGTTTAACTGTTTTCCCTTATCCCTTTCAACATATGTCACTTCTGATAGGTATAAAATGGTACCACAGAGGTGTTTTCATTTGGATTTTGCTAATCAATAATGGATTAGATTATTTTTTCATTTGACTACAGATAGTTTTGATTTTTTTCTGCAGAAAACTTCCTGTTGATATCCCTTACCAATTTTTCAACTGAGAAATAGTTCTTATTTTTATTTGATTCAGTTCCCTATATATCTAAGGAAAAGAGGTCTTTATCAGAGGAAGCAATCACAATCATATGCAACATTTTCCAATTGATGGGAATTCTCTCAATTTCCAATTCTTTGCCACTGCAAATGTTTGTTTTGATATTTCTTTGATATCTTTTGTCAAAATGAAGTTTTCCTGATTATCTCTTTAAATTACATCTATTTTGCTACCCTTGTCTTTCTTATTTCAGCTGAAGAATAATAGATTCTGCTCTAACTCTCCCCATTTTCTCACCATTGTAAAAGTTCTTTCTTGAGTATCTCTTTTACGTGAAATAATTTTCCTATTCTACCTTTCCCTTTCTCCTGCTCTTAGTGCATTCCTTTTTTCACTCCTTCATTTTTTAAAATCATTCCAACATTAAGGAATTGCTCCTGTGCTCTATGTAGACACCCTACTTCCCTAATAATAAAGATCATAGGAATGTATAGGAATGTAGACAGTTTTTATGCTTCTCTTGAGTCTGGTGTTTGAATGTTGAATTTTCAGTTACATTCTAGTCTTTTCATCAGGAATGTTTGAAAGTCCTCTATTTCATTATATCAATTTTCCCCCTGAAGGATTATACTCTGTTTTGCTTGATAGATTATCCTTGGTTGTAATCCTAGCTTCTTTACCTTCTGGAATATCATATTGCAAACTCTCTGCTCCTTTAATGTGGAAGCTGTTAAATCTTGTGTCAACCTGACTGTGACTGAGAAACATTTGATTTGCTTCTTTCTGGATGCTTACAATATTTTCTCCTTGGCATGGCTGCTCAGAAATTTGGTTATAATATTCCTGAGGGTTTTCATTTTGGGATCTCTTTCAGGATATGCTTAGTGGATTCTTTTTATTTCTATTTTGCCCTCTGGATTGAAAATATCTGGGCAGTTTTCTTTTATAACTTCTTGAAATATGATGTCCAAGACTGGGCAGGTTCAGCCTTTGTCTCTGTCATGGGGAAGAGGGAAAGAAGGAAGAATGGAAGAAAACTATTGAATTCAAAAGTTTACAAAAAGATGAGTGTTGAAAACTGTCTTTGCATGTAATTGGAAAAAATAAATATAGGAACAGCTAGGTGGCGCAGTGGATAGAGCACCGGCCCTGAAGTCAGGAGTCCCTGAGTTCAAATCTGGCCTCAGACACTTAATAACTACCTAGCTTTGCGGCCTTGGGCAAGCCACTTAACCCCATTGCCTTGCAAAAATCTAAAAAAACTAACTAAATAAATAAATATGATGTCTAGGCTCTTTTTGTGACCATGACTTTCACATAGACCAATAATTCCTAAATTCTCTTTCCTCAATCTATTTTCCAGGTCAGGAGTTTTTTCAAGAGTTATTTCTTGGGGCAGCTAGGTGGTGCAGTGTATAGAGCACCAGCCCTGGAGTTAGAAGGTCATGTGTTCAAATCCCACCTCAGACACTTAATAATTACTTAGCTGTGTGACCTTGGGCATTTCACTTAACCCCAATTCTTTGAAAAGGAAAAAGAAGATGTTATTTTCCTTGTACTTTTTGACTCTATTACCAAGTTGTTAATTCTCTTTTCATAATTCTCTTATATCATTGTCATTTCTTTTCCCAAATCTTCTTTTACCAGTCAATCATCTCTTTCTTCAACTCTTCCAGAAATTCTTGCTGGTCTTGGGTACAATTAACATTTTTCTTTCAGGTTTTGGTTAAAAGTGTTTTCCCATTGTTGTCTTCTGACTTTGGGCTTTGGTCTTCCATACCACTGTAGTAGCTTTTTATGGTCAATTTCCTTTTTTGTTGTTTGTTTGTTTTTTAAGCCTATTTCTTGACTTTGAACTTTATGTTAAAGTTAGGCTCTGTTCAACTTGGGGTGAGGAGACACTATTCCAACCTTCAGGCTTTTATTGTACTGCTGTTTTCAGAGATAGTTCTAGAGGTCTGAGAGTTTTTGGTGCTTCCAAGATGATGTGAGTAAAGAGAGATGTGGTTTTGACTCTCCAGGTTTGTGCTGTGGTGTTAACTCAGGAAAGACCCCTCTCCTCTGCATCTTCAAGTGCTAGTACTTCTCTTGGCCCTGGAACCTGGACTGTGTCCCCTTATTCTCTTGCACTTGCAAATGCTAGTGTTCCTCTCCACCCTGAAACTGAGACCCAGAATGTCTCTGAGCTTAAAGCTTCTGAAGTTTCTGGTTGTCTTCCTCCAAGTCTGCTATTGGTACTTCTACCTCATGTGATCCAGGTCAACTCCAACCCTGGTGTCATAGACCTCTCCTGCTATTATCTATCCTGACTTTTATTTCACACTGTTATTCCAAAATTCAATTTGAGGTTTTATTTTTTTTTCATAGAATGAACAAATTTACTTATAGCTCAATGAAAGATAAATAGCAATATCCACCAGCAAATAACCATTCCACAGAGACTGGTAAGTTCAGTCACTTAAAGAATGCATAGGAGGCAGCTAGATGGCAAAGTAAATAGAGCGCCAGCCCTGGGGTCAGGAGGTCCTGAGTTCAAATCTGGAATCAAACACTAAATAATTACCTAGCTATGTGACTTTGAGCAAGTCACTCTTAACCCCATTGCCTTAAATGAAAAAAAAAATTTAGAAAGTATGCATGGGACTGAGGAGCCAAGATGGCAACATGAGAACAGGCTTTTCCAGGAGCTCTCTCTAAAATTTTTCAAAAACTTTAAAATTATGACTCTAACTAAATTTTTGAGAGACAGAACCCACAGAAAGACCCAGTGAGGCAATTCTCCAGCCCAAGGTTACCTGGGAGATCATGGGAAAATTCTGTTCCATGGGATTGGAGGGGGTGGCAGCATAACCAGGATCACCATACCAGAGCAAAGGAGTTCCAACCCTCCCGGAACAGCTCATGGAGCACCTGGGTCCCTGGGAACACCAGCTCCTGGCAGCAGAAGCAGTTTCCTGACCTGGCAACCCAGGGAATACCTAACACAACTTGGAAGATCAGCATGGAAACCTTTTCCAGACTGAGCACAAGCACGGAGCCCAAGCCAGCATGGCCCTCAGTGCAGCCGCAGCTATCAGTGCAGCCCAGATCCCAGGAAATAGAAGCAGGCCCACAGAAGTGCCCAGCCTGGAAGCTGTTCCCAGAGCACTCAGCCCATGGAAGGTAGGGGTATGGGGGAGACTGACAAGGTATCTCCTCTGTCCCTGGGACAGGACTCTGGTTCCTTGTCCATATTCAGACCCTGAGCCCTCATATGGCCATAGCAGAGCAGGGATCCTCCTCACAGTTCCAGGACAGAGGGGTGTGCTTGTGGTCATCTATAGACCAAAGTACAGGCCAGGAGAGCAGTCAGAGCCTCTCATAAGATCTTGAAGGAACTGAGGTCCTTGTGGGGGTGTCCCAATAATACCCAAAAGCTCGGGAAGCATCCCAAAACCAGGGCACAGACTGGGAAAATGAGTAAACAGAAAAAAAGAAATCTAACCCTAGACAATTAGTTTCGTCCCATGGAGAATCAAAACACACAGGAAGATGACAAAGTCAAAGTTTCTGTATACAAAGCCTCCAAGAAAAAATAGGAGTTGGGCTTAGGCTATGGCAGAGCTCAAAAAAAGATTTTGAAAATCACATAAGGGAGGTAGAGTAAAAATTAGAAAGCAAAATGAGAGAGATGCAGAAAAATCATGAAAACCAAATCAGCAGCTTAGTCAAGGAGATACAAAAAAAATGCTGAGGAAAACAACATGTTAAAAACCAGTTTAGGTCAAATGGAAAAAACAGTCCAAAAAGTTAATGAAGAGAAGACTATCTTAAAAAGCAGAATTGGCCAGATGGAAAAGGAGATAAGAAAGCTCTCTGAGGAAAACAACTCCTTCAAATGTAAAATGGAGCTAAAGAAAGCTGATGACTTTGTGAGGAATCAAGAAACAATAACACAATACCAAAAGAGTGAAAAACGAGAAGAAAATGTGAAATATCTCATTGAAAATATAACTGATCTAGAAAAACAGATCCAGAAGAGATGATTTTAACATTATTGGACTACCTGAAAGTCATGATCAGGAAAAGAGCCTTGACATCATTTTTTAAAAATGTCTAAGGAAAATTGCTCTGATGTTCTAGAAGCAGAAGGCAAAAGAGGAATTAAGAGAATCCACTTATCTCCTCCAGAAAGAAATCCAAAAAAAAAAAAAATAACCGCCAAGAATAATATAACCAAATTCCAGAACTCCAAAGTCAAAGAGAAAATATTACAAGTAGCCAGAATGGAACAATTCAAATATCATGAAGCTACAGTCAGGATTACACAGGACTTAGAAGTATCCACAGAGAGCTTGGAATATCTTATTCCAGAAGGCAAAAGAGTTTGGAATGCAACCAAGAATCAATTACCCAGCAAAACTAAACATCCTCTTCCAGGGGAAAAGATGGACATTCAATGAAATAGGGGAATTTCAAATGTTCCTGTTGAAACAGCCAGAGCTGAACAGAAAATTTGATCTTCAAATACAGGACTCAGGTGAAGCATAGAAGGTGGATGGGAAGGGTAAATTATGAAGGATTTAATGATGTTGAACTGCATGTATCCCTGCATGGGAAGATAATACCAATAATTCAAATAGATCTCATTTATTAGAGCAGTTAGAAGAAGCTTTTTTAGACAAGGCACAGGAGGGAGTTGATTATGAAGGTATAATATACTGTAAAGATAGTATCAGTGGGTGAAAAGGCAATGTAGAAAGGAAGAAAGGGAAACAAGAGGTAGAATAGGTAAAGATATTTCATATAAAAGAATCAAGAAATAGCTTTTGCAATGGTATGGAAGAGGGGAAGGTGAGGGGGGAATGAGGGAGCCTTCATTCTCATTGGAAATGACTCAAAGAGGAACCAACCTACTTATTTAATGGGGTATAGAAATCTAGAGGAAAAAGAAGAGAAAGGGGATGTGAGAAAGAGGACAGGGGAGGAGAAGAGGTATATAGGTGATAGAAAAGAGGGCAGATCATGGGAGAAGATAGTCAGGTATAACACATTTTCTTTTTTTCCCGGGACCATGGGGTTGGGTGGTTGCTGGGACTATGGGGTGGGATGTAGGCTTGGGGCCTCCTGGCCCCAGGGCCAGTGCTCTGTCTGCTGCACCACTTGGCTGCCCCACAACACACTTTTGAAGAGGGACAGAGTGAAAGGAGAGAGAAAAATATATTAAATAGTAGTGGAGAGGAATGGATGGAGAGAATTACATTAAGTAACAGCAACTGTGGAAAAATATAGAAGTAACTTCTCTGATGGACTTATGATAAAGAATGCAATGCATCCCAAAGACAGAGCTGATGGTATCTGAATGAAGACTGAAGAGCATTTTTTCTCTTTCTTTCTCTTTATTTCTCATGAGGATTTTTATTTTTTGGGGGGAGATTATTTTTACTATTACAATAAGACTATTTTAATAATATGAAATTGAATAAAAATGTAAATTAAAATTTAAAAAAGGAAAAGGAAAAAATTTTTTTAAAAAAGAACGCATAAGGGCGGCTAGGTGGCGTAGTGAATAAAGCACCAGCCCTGGAGTCAGGAGTACCTGGGTTCAAATCCAGTCTCAGACACTTAATAATTACCTAGCTGTGTGGCCTTGGGAAAGCCACTTAACCCTGTTTGCCTTGCAAAAACCTAAAAAAAAAACGCATGGGAGATTACTCCTAAATGCCAACTCCATAGTATGTCTCCTTGGTGTAATTCCTATTCCTCAATCTCATAATATCTCCCAAGTTGAGATTCCTTCCACAATTCTTTGAACCATCTATTGAGTATAACTGGTTGTTTTCTTTATGAATCCTGGAATAATTTCTCTGTGTTTTCCATTACAAGTCTCTATACACAACTCCCTGTTTTCCCATTCCATATCTCTTAACCAGTAATATTTCAGCTAGAAGTGATCTAGGAAGGTTTCTTTTCAGGAACAGCCTATCTTCAGATCTGCAAAATACTCTTTTGTTTGGATTAGCAACTTCCTCCACTCATTTCCAATACTTTACCAAAGACCCTCCACACTGGGCTTTTCCCCATGCACTTCAGTTATGATGAACTTTCTCATATCATATCCTAGAACCATTTCTCAAATCAAAGAACTATTCTTTTTTCCATTATATAAATATTTTATTTATTTTCTATTTACATATAATAATAGTTTCTACCCATCATTTTTGCAAAGTTTTGAGCTTTACAATTTTTTCTCCCTCTCTCCCTTCCCTCCCCCCACCCCTCAAGAAGGCTATCTGATATAGTCTTTACTTTTTCATCCATGATATGCATAGATCAAAACTGAATGTGTTTTGAGAGAAGAAACAGCTCCAAAAAGAAGAAAGAAAACATTAGGGATCGTAAAATAATGAAATACATAAGATAACTTTAAAAATTGAAGATAAGATGAGGAGATCAAAGCAATCCATAGCCATATGAAAAAATGCTCTAAATCATTAATTATTAGAGAAATGCAAATTAAAGCTTCTCTGATTGGTCAGTATGACCAGGAAGGATAATGATCATTGTTGGAAGGAATGTGGGAAATCTGGGACACTATTACACTGTTGGTGGAGCTGTGAACTCATACAACCCTTCTGGAGAGCTATTTGGAACTATGCCCAAAGGGTAACAAAAATGTGCATACCCTTTGGCCCAGCAATACCACTACTGGGTCTATACCCTGAAGAGATGAGGAAAAAGGGTAAAAACATTACTTGTACAAAAATATTTATAGCAGCCCTGTTTGTGGTGGCAAAGAATTGGAAATCCAGTAAATGTCCTTCAATTGGGGAATGGCTTAGCAAACTGTGGTATATGTATGTCATGGAACACTATTGTTCTATTAGAAACCAGGAGGGATGGGATTTCAGGGAAACCTGGAGGGATTTGCATAAACTGATGCTGAGTGAGATGAGCAGAACCAGAAAAACACTGTACACCCTAACAGCAACATGAGAGTGATGTTCAACCTTGAAGGACTTGCTCATTCCATCAGTGCAACAATTGGGAACAAATTTGGGCTGTCTGCAAAGGAGAGTGCCATCTGTATCCAGATAAGGAGCTGTGGAGTTTGAACAAAGTACAAGGACTATTCCCTTTAATTTGGAAAAAAAACCAAAACAGATATCTTATTGTCTGATCTGGTTACCTCTGAGAATTCTGTTCTCTTTAAGGATATGATTTCTCTCTCATCACACCCAATTTGGATCAAGGTACAACATGGAAACAAAGTAAAGACTGACAGAGTGCTATCTGTGGGGCGGGGAGGGAAGCAAGATTGGGAGAAAATTGTAAAACTCAAATAATATCTTTAATAAAAAAAAGGAAAAACAACTGAAGATAATAAGCTTTGGTCTTCATTTACACTCCACAGTTCCTTCTCTGGATCCAAATGATATTTTCCATCACAGATCCCCTAAAATTGTCCCTGATCATTGCATTGATGGAATGAGCAAGTCCATCAAGGTTGATCAACATTCTATGTTGTTGGTGTGTACAGTGTTCTTCTGGTTCTGCTCATCTCAGAGCATCAATTCATGTAAGTCTTTCCAGGTTTTTCTGAAATCCCATCTCTCATGATTTCTTATAGAACAATAGTGTTCCGTCATATACACATATCACAGTTTGTTCAGCCAGTCCCCATTTAATGGACATCCCCTCAATTTCCAATTCTTTGCCATCATTATAAACAGAGATACTATGAATATTTTTGTACATGTGGGATTTTTACCCTTTTTCATGATTTGAGGGTTTTTTAAAAGTTGTTTGGAGGGGAATATGGGAAGAGCTTGATTGGATGGCTACCTTTAATCCTCTATCTTGGCTCCCTTCATTTCTTTCTTTCTTTTCTTTCTTTCTTTCTTTCTTTCTTTTTAGGATTTTGCAAGGCAATGGGGTTAAGTGACTTGCCCAAGGCCACACAGCTAGGCAATTATTAAGTATCTGAGACTGGATTTGAACCCAGGTACTCCTGACTCCAAGGCTGGTGCTTTATCCACTATGCCACCTAGCCACCCCTTCTTCATTTCTTTCTAAAAAAAATGAATGTATTCATCAAGCTATGTTCTGGTAAACTTCAATTTCTGACAAAAGTCTAGAATAAATTATTTATATATATATATATATATAGAGAGAGAGAGAGAGAGAGAGAGAGAGATGAATTATGAATATGTATTATCCTTATGATCCACAGTCCTTGGGTTTGAACTGCAAGATATTGGTAACCTAAATGTACAATGAAAGAATCACAAGACTAGAAAAGTTTATTAATGAATACAGTTCCTCAATAACCCTGTGGCCCATCCCCACAGAGCAGCAGCAACATCCCCATTCAATATAGATAGTACTATGTCTAGGTATCTTGTCTTTTGAGGCATGCTTTGGGTTCCACTAGTCCAAAATGCATATTGACAAATTATATCTTCTCCCAACACAGATGGATAATGGCACCCTCCAAATATCACTTGAGAAAGTTTTGTGCAGGTACTTCAAAGGTAAGGGAGAAACTAAAGGAATATTGTGACATGAAGGACATGGGGCAGTTTGATAGTGAAGGTGATAGAGTGTTGGGCTTAGAGAATTCTTAGAGACATACCTTCCTGAATTCAAATCTAGCCTCAAACACTAACTGTGTAACCCTGGGCAAGTGAGTTAGCCATGTTAGCCTCAGTTTCCTCATGTGTAAAATGAACAGGAAAAAGAAATGAAAAACCATTCAGTATCTTTGCCAAGAAAGGCCAAATGGGGTCACAAAGAATCAGACATGGCTGAAAAACAACTGAACAACAGCAAAAATGTAACCAAGGCAATGACTCATCATGATTCCAGAAGGCTAATGATAAAATACACTTCCTTCCTCTCAGCAGAGTAAGTGGATTCTAGGACTCCCTATTGCCTCCATAATGAAGTTAACTATTTGGTATTTAAATCCCTTTACAACCCAAGCCCTTGCCATTTTCCTTTCTTCTTGTACTTTGTTCCCCTTCACAGATTCTATGATCCATCTGCACTGCTCTCTAAGGGGTTCACAGGGCTAACTCACTTGCCCAGGGTTACACATTTACTAAGTATTTGAGGCCAGATTTGAATTCCTCACACATGATATTCCACCTTCCATTCTCATGCCTTTTCCCCTCATACCCAATGATGTGCTGGGTTTGAAGAGGGCTGATGGATTAATTTTCAGTGAAAGCATTTATATCTCAGAAATTCTCAAACTCTACAAATTAGGGCCTGGTTTATTGTTTAGTTGATTGTCTAGACTTAAGAATGTGATAGAGAAAATGTTTATATGGTAGATTAAACCTAAAAATGTGTCAAGTATCCTCTTTCCCTTGCCTCCCCTCCTCCCAGAGCTGGTTGAATAATATTTATCAGTATATCTCCACTTCTACCTAAAATGTCATCCTTCCTAACTTCAGGCTCCTTCCTTCCCTGACTTCTTTAACTTAAGACTTGAGACACTCCCAGCACCTTCCCTCTGAGATTACCTTCCTTTTAAATCATATCCAAAGGGTATTTTTCAAATTTTAGTTCAGTTTTAAGCTACTAAAGTTTCTGTCACTCTTTGTGTCCCTTTGTGTATAGGCAAATCTAAGATAAGATAAATACAAATAAAGCTTCATTTTCTGCAGATGGCACCATGACATGCTTTGCCAAGACTATGCCTTTGATTGCTAACCATGGTAGAATTTCAAATGGTGTTTCAGAGATGGGAAGCAAAAGTAATCTTCAGATTTAGGAGGCTTGGCATGGGTTCCACCAAGAAAGCCCATCTGTCCAAAAGTATTTATAAGAACAAGTCCTATATGTGACACAATAGATAGAGCACCAGCCCTGAAGACAGGAGGACCTGAGTTCAAATCCAACCTCAGACTCTTACTAAGGGACTATATGCTCATCAATTAGCCTGGATTGCCTCCAAAAAAGTTTTAAAACAAATACCACATTCTGTAAATAAATAAAACATGAGATAGAAAGGGGAGGAAAATGAAAAAAAATTGCTTTTAAAGGATCATTCCTTCCATCTCCCATGGCTGAATATCAAGGTCTATCATTGGAGTACATGACTACTAGTAAAGAAGTATGGGGCACATTCTTCCTGATCTGGAATGTCCATCCTGTGAAATGTCTCATCCTTCCAGAAGCTTGTAACTGGTACCTGCACACAGACCAATGTTTGATAGAGATGCTGATTTAGAAAGAGAAGCAGGAATTAGTAAGAGTGTCATCAAAGACAGGTCAAAAGCTCACTCTTTTTTTTTTTTTAACAAATCTGCTCTTCTCAGAGATGGGAGGAATGTTGTGACTCTAACATATCTGGATTTCAGCAAACCATTTGTCAAATCCTTTCTTTGTAGAAAAGGTGAGAGGTGAACTAACTGATAGGTAAAGTCTAATGACTGTACTCAGAATAGTCAAAGAATAGGTCCATGGAAACCCAAATGGAGGTCTCTATTGAATTACCCCAGGGCTCTTGCCCTTGACCCAGTTCTACTTGAGATTTTAATCAGTGATTTGAGTGAAGATACAAATTGCATAACTATCACATTTGCAAATGGCACAAGGGGGGGGAGAATAAGGAACATGTTGCATGACTGAGTCATGATCTAAAGAAATCCCTGCAGGATAGAACCATAGACAAAATTTAATGAAATAAAATTTGAAAAGGATAAAAGTGTAGTCCTATGTTTATCATTTTTAAAAAGTCACCTGCATAACTATAGAATGGAAAAAGCATGGCTAAATAACAGTTCCAGGGAAGAAGACCTGTGGGTTTTAATGTGCTGCCAGCTCAATAGGAGTCCTCAATAAGAAATGGCAGCCAAAAACCTAATGTCATCTTAGGCGGTGTTAATGGAGGCACAATGTCCAGAAAAGACATTGCAGCGACTCTCTATTGCCTCGGGTTGGCATTTAAAGTCCTTGGCAATCTGATTCCAACCTTTCCTTTCCAGGTTTATTATACATTATTCCTTTTCACACACTTTACCATCCAGCCAAGTTGGCCTTCTCTCAGTTCCTCATACACAAAATTCCACCTCCTCCCTCTGTCCCTTTGCTTAGACTATCCTTGAAGTCTATGGGCTACTGATGGGCTCCTAGTCTGATCCAGGCCCACCACACTCTGACTCTCCAATCATCTTCATGCAGATTGCAGCTCACCTACCACCTTCATTTCTGCCTTGAGTTATAGTAAAGGTAAGAAAACCAACTCATCCATTCCAGTAAAGGGTACATCAGCTAACTGTTCTGACTCCATTCACCATTTAATCCAAATACGCCTCTCCCTGGCTGCCACTCTCCTACCTATGTGTTTAATCTGAACCTATTGGAATAGAAGCTCTTTGAGGGCAGGGTTCATGTTTGTGTTTGTGTTTATGTTGTGTTGTGTTGTGTTGTGTTTGTTTCCCAAGAACTTAGTGCACAGGGCCTGGGACATGCTAAATTCTCACTAAGTTCTTTTTTAAATCTTCATTTTTCTTCACTCCTTCCTTTCCTCCCCTTTCTCTATTCCTTTTTCTTTCTTCCTAACTTCCTTCCTCTCTCTGTCCCTTTCTCTCCTTCCCCTCTTGGACTCTATCTCTGTCTCTCTCTGTCTCTGTCTGTCTGTCTGTCTCTCTGTCTCTCTCTCTCTCTGTCTCTCTCTCTCTCTCTCTCAAAAGGGGTCAAATAAAGAGGTGTTAAATTAAGTGTGAAAATAAGGTTGTGATGGGTTATCCTTTTATAAGGTGCAAATTGGTCCTCTGAGTGAAACAGAAAAGAAGTTCAATAGGATTAAAGTGATAGCCTACACACATCCAGGTGGTTTTTTAAAAGTCAATCCACTGGGTCTGGAAGACAGACAGAGGAACCTAGCTCCTGACAGGATATATAGAGAAAGCTAAACATCCCAAAGAAAATGGCCCAGAACTCTGGAATCTGGCTGCCTGGGCCAATCTGAAGGAGGTATGTCTTGTTAATCAAATTTTTACTGAGCCAATCTTTAAACTGGGAGGAATACCATAGACCAGGGACAGAGTGCCAGTAAACAGGTAGCAGTTTAAGTAATTACTTTTATTGAAAGGAATCAATTTGCAAATCATGGAATGATTACTCCCTCCTTGGAGCTCTGCCTTGCTGTAGTTCAAGCAGACTCTATATATATATATATATATATAACCCAAAAGGGGAAAGGAAGGGGGAAGGTGGATCATAGAACAATCAGGTTTGGGGTTTTAGTGATCTTCTCAGGACAAATCCATCATTCAAGACAATAAAATGATTACATCAATTGTGTCCATCCATCCATCCATGTGGGGTCATAGCAAGTGTTCTCAACTCCTGTGGTAACGGCTAAATTTCTTGAATAATCTTGGGACAGCTAGGTGGTGCAGTGGATAGAGAACCAGTTTGGAGTCAGGAGGAGTAAGGAGGACCTAGAGTTCAAATCTGGTCTCAAAAAATTAACACTTACTAGTTGTATGACCTTGGGCAAGTCACTTAACCCTAATTGGCCTGTATCCCAGGTCATTTCCAATTAACCTAATACATATCTAGCCACTGCATCCTGATGGCTCCAGAAAAGAAAGTGAGGTTAATGACAGCACAGCACCCTCTCACTCAAATCCAATTCAGTAATTTGTCATGGCATCACCTCTCTGATGTCATGGTCTTCTTTGAAAATGAAGGACAAGGGGCGGCTAGGTGGTGCAGTGGATAGAGCACTGGCCCTAAAGTCAGGAGTACCTGAGTTCAAATCCAACCTCAGACACTAAATAATTACCTAGCTGTGTGGCCTTGGGCAGGCCACTTAACCCCATTGCTTTACAAAAAAAAAAAAAAAAAAAACCCTAAGAAAGAAAGAAAATGAAGAACAAACATTATCATAGCCTTGGAATACCCCATCATTCTTGGGTACAGAACAGGTTATACTGACTCATTTCATTTAACATAGGCAAGTGTAGGTCACGGGGGAAATGCAGGAATTGACATGTTTGACAGATGACTTTTGCTACTTTGTTTTTTCACTGTTTTCCCAAGTCTAGAGCCTATTTGTGACTAGGGAGCTCTGAAAAATCCAATTTATTTGTATATTATTACATATATCATGTCAACCAATCTAAGAATGATCTTTTTGGCATTTCAGACAGAAGTTTTGTTGCTGAGTCTACCCTTCACCACCTATTTCATACCCCAAAGGAATATTAATGTTTGTCTACTTTTCTGTGTTTTTAATGTTTACTTTGTCTTTATAAATTCTGTTAACCAGTGGCTTCATTTGGTAGGGCAGATTAGAAGTAATAACTAAGGAGGAAATATTCCCAGAAAAGAGAGAGATATAAATCTAGCACGAATATATTTTGCCAGAGGCATTGGGACTCAGAGCTAGCAACAAGATAAAGAGAACTGTGGACTCTGTGATAAGCCTTCCCACAGTGATAATCCTCTCCCACCCAGGAGAGGGTGAGGTTGGCAAATAGGAGTCCTTGAACGAATTGATTCCTATACCACCCCCTTCACATTGCTATCCCCAGAATGAATTCCCTCCATACTTCTCCCTTTTAGAATTTCTAGGTTTGTCCAAAATTTAGCTCAAGTACAATATTGCATTGTTGGTGGAGTTGTGAACTGATCTTCCCAGGCTGAAGAGCAATTTGAAACTATGCTCAAAGGGCAATAAAACTGCAAAACTATTTATAGCAGTTCTTTTTGTAGTGGCAAATTGAGGAAATGGAGGGGCTGCCCATACATTGGGGAATGACTGAATGAGTTATATGAATGTGTTGGGAGTACTACTGTTCTGTAAGAAATCGAAAGTAATTGGGACTGCAGAAAAGCCTGGAAAGATGTGCATGATGCTGAGTGAAGTGAGCAGAACACATTCACAGTGACATTGGGAGATGATCAGCTGTGATGGACTCAGTTCCTCTCAGCAGTAATCAAGGACAATCTGAGAGACCTGTTTTAGAAAACGTCATCCACATCCAGAGGAAAAAACTATGGAGTCTGAATGCAGATCAAAGCATACTATGTTCACTTTTGTCTTTCCCATGATTTTTCCCCTTTAGTTTTAATTCTTCTTTCATGACACGAGTAATATGTAAATATGCTAAACAGGATTATATATGTACAACCTATATCAGATTGGTATTGCCATGGGAGGGGGAAGGGAAGGGAAGGTGGGAGAAAAATGAACTCAAAAGTCTGCAATAGAATGAATGTTGAAAACTATGCAAGTAGCTGGAATTTCTTTTTTTTAACTTAGCTCAAGTAGCATCCCCTACAAGAGATCTTCCCTGAGCCTTTCGATTGTTAGCACCTCTAAATGATCTGATCTATGTGAAACAGGGTCTCAGACCATGCACAGACCACCAAGATGGAGGTACCCACATGGGAGACGCTTCTGGGAGAAGACTGCATTCCTTTGCCACAGGATTGACAATAGCATCTTTCCATTAGCTGTGTAACCATCACAAAGGGACACTCTTGCTCTCTTTCCAACTGAAGGACTAGGGTACTGATTAACCATAGCACAAGTGAGAAAGGTGGAAGACTGCTTTCCCCTTCCCCTTTTAGGCACTCTGGTCCCATGAAGGTAGGGATATTGCTGTGAGACCAGCGAGGAAATCCTGAGGAGCTAGGGTACCTAGGAAGCAAGGCCAAGTGTGGCTTTGGAACATGCTGGAACCATGTTATATAAGAACTGAACTAAACTTTGAACTTTAATCTCCTTCTCCTTCAGAGAGTGAAATAGCACAATGGTGGGGAATTATCCTCCCTCAGTTGCTCAGAGAGGGTGATGTTTGTATTTTTTGTTTGAAGTTTTGGGGACAGCTAGGTGGGACAATGGATAGATTCTTAGCATGGGAATCAGGGCGATCTGAGTTCAAATGTGACCTCAAACACTTAGCTGTGTGACATTGGGCAAGTCACTTAACCTTGCCAAAAAATAATAATTTTTTAAAGTGAAGTTTTAAAGTAAATATTCCTAGAGGTCATTTATTAAATGGTGGTTAAATGGAATTTAAGTTCAGTTCTCCCCCCCCCTTAAGAATGGAATACCATTTTGAGGAATTTATGCCGATGGTAGAGACTAAACATCCCAACCTCCATTCCTTAAAGAATACTAAAGAATCCCCAGGGAAAGGATGAAACTACATTCCTAGCTCTCACATGAGGGCGGGGGCAACCAGAAGAGTTATAATTATATATACTTTATATAAACTTATATATGTACTCGCTGCCTCTCCTGATAAAATATAAGCAAGATTTGTCTCATTTCTATCTTTGCCTCCCCAGTGGCTTGGCCAGAGCTTGGTATACAGTAGCCAAGAAGAACCATAACCTTCTTGGGTACATGGATGTTTCTATTTTTATCACTGCATCCACAGTCCCTAACACAGAGCATGAATAGAAAAGGCAAATAAAGATACTAAATGGTTAATGTATTCATATCCCCAGTGTCTATCACAGAACTTAGAACAGAGTAAGAGTTTAATAGATGCTTGTTGATTGATTTACAAACAATAAAATCAAAAATCATAAAAAGGTGGCCAGCCTCCTACTCCTGAGCCTCTCAGAACAAGGACCAAGATGGTCATTGAATGGTACAAGCACAATTTGTTAATTGACCTGACTAGTTGTCTTTTTTTTAATCCAGGCAAAATCTGCCAGTGCTTGCATTCACCAGCAAGGCTTTCCAATACCCAGAATCACTTTCATGTTATGTTGAGGTACTGGAACTTCGATAATCCTGAGAATGGGAGGATAGATTCTTCCTTTAAAAATCTGTCCATCATCCTATTAGAACGAGCCTCTTTGAGGACCCTTCATTTTGAGCCCAAGATGGCTCCTAGTCATGGTTTCTGGCCTATTTTCCCCACCAGTGAGATTTAAATGAACAGATAGTGATGGCAGTGGTTCAGTTTTACCTGGCGGGAGACTCAAGGTCAGCTCTGCTGAGGATCCGGTGCTGCTGAGGAGTGTATAGCCACTGAAAAGCAGTCAAGGTCCTCTCCTCTATTCGGAATCGGCCTTCTCGCACATACCTGAAGGTGACAGATACAGTAAGAGGAGGTAGAGTTCAATGATCTGCCTTGTAATGTTGACTGAAAGGGGCATGAACCTCACTGGGCTCCAGAACTGGCTACAACTAAACATTCCATTCTGGAAACATGGTAGGTGAGAGACACGATGGGTTCTTCTCTAGGATGGGGTACATCTAAGACTCTATGGACAGACCATTGGACCATGGATCATGAGATCTGAATCTAAGTACTGACTAACTCCTCTGGGTTCCCTCAAGTAATTCAGTCCTTTTCTCTGGATCTTGTCTCACCTTGTGCATTTGTAAAAATGAAAGGATTGGACAAATGATAGTGTTCCAGGGTTCTATCAGCTCAGTGATTTTTTTTGAGCCTCAGACATGTATAATCTCTAAGGAGATTTCTCATTCACTGAAGGGAGTCAGGGAGTTGCATGCTCCCCCACCCCCGAAGATTTATGGGAGGGGGAGGGAATATTGTCTAATCTATAGGAATAAATGGGGAAATTTCAGACATCATGGATCAATCATTGAGGGTATATATTTCTTTTCTTTTCTTTTTTACAAAGCAATGGGGTTAAGTGATTTGCCCAAGGATCACATAGCTAGGTGAGTATTAAGTGTCTGAAGTCAGATTTGAACTCAGGTTTTCCTGACTCCAGGGCTGGTGCTCTGTCCATTGTGCCACCTAGCTGCCCTGAAGGCATATATTTCTAAGCCAAAGTATTTTTTCTGGGGCCCTCAAGTTGCCACCTATTTCAATCTGCCTGGTCATGAAACCTTTCCTAATTGTGCAGCTAGCATAGCACCCTCCCCCCATATACTTCTCTAGAAGTATTTTATAGCCATTTTGTATACAACTTATATTTGTATGTTGCTCCTCGATAGAATATAACCCCTTGAGGGCAGGAACTGGATTTTCATAGGGATTTTTTCATTTTTCATTTTCATTTCATAGGGATGACTTTTGCATTAGCTGATTGTTCTTTCTTTCTCAACTCTCCCCCACTCCATTCCATCTTCCATTTAACTGTCACGCCACCCTATCCCCACTCCAGTGGCTCTCCATTACCTCCACGATCAAACAGAAAAATCCTTTGTTTGACAATGAGAGAAATGGTTATTTCTCTCTTGTATTAATAACAAATTATTGAATTAGAACTAAGACTTTTCCCCTTCTTTTCTCATTCAGAAATCAGTCTGGTTATTTGAAGTTCAGGACTGATAAGAAGATGAGATCTTGGATGAAACTTGCCCAACTGGAAAAGCTTTGATCTGATCAAAAGGTAAAGAAATTCTAGTCTAGGTGAATGGGTGAACTGGCATTTACTCAGACAGGTCTGAGTGGAAGTGAATTCCCCTTTTGCCTAAATTGTCTATATTAGAGTGGTCTGGGAAAAAATTAATCTCTGTGTCCGGGACTGAGTGATCAGAATCATGTCCCCCAATCTCTCATTAGAATCATCCCATCTCTTATAATATTCATTCTTTCTTTATTAGCCAATCAGAGTTGATTCCTGCTTCTGAAACCACTCACTCTTCCAAGGCATATAAGTGTTGAAAGGCCTCCATGAAGGGTCTTTTGGCTTATGAGAGATAAACAGATGATTATCCTTTTATTAATTACTTGCTAACCATAATAAATAAAGTGATTAATTACCTCAGAATTATATCTTTCTGGGGCGGCTAGGTGGTGAAGTGGATAGAGCACTGGCCCTAGAGTCAGGAGGACCTGAGTTCAAATCCGACCTCAGACACTTAATAATTACCTAGCTGTGTGGCCTTGGGCAAGTCACTTAACCCCATTGCCTTGCAAAAAAATAAAAAATAAAAAAAGAATTATATCTTTCAAATTTTTTATTATGTACCACAGAATTTAAAGCCTTTATATCTCCTTACCCAGCTAGATGCCACAGAGTCAGGCCTGGAGTCAGGAAGATCTGAATTCAAATCCTGGCCTCAGACATTTACTAGCTGTGTGGCCTGGATAAATCCCTTAACCCTGTTAGCCTCAGTTTTCTCATCTGTCAAATGAGCTGGGAAGAGACATGACAAAACTCTCCAGTGTCCTTGCCAAGAAAACCCCAAATGAAGTTATGGAGAGTCAGACACAACTGAAAAAAAAATGGCTGAAAAACAACACTGACTTACAATTTACTATCTTCCAGTAACTGTAATTTTGCTACACTGGTCTTCTTACTATTCTTCAATCACCTTACTCTTATCTCATTCTCTGGCCTCCTGATCTGGAATGTTCTCCCCCCTTATTTTGGCTTTCCTGTCTTCCTTCAAGACTCAATTCAAATTCTGCCATCTCCAGAAGGCATTTCTTGGTCTGCCATGTTGCAACTCCTCCCATGCTCTGTATTATAGGTGTGTATGATATATGCTATATATAATATATTTATATTATATATGTGTTTGTATTATATATAATACATACATCCATATAAAGATGTCTACATATAAACAAATCCATATCACTATAGTGATATACAGTGATGTCATTTTGATCTTTTTTGATAATGAAGGACAAAAATCAACCAATCAACATATACATGTAAAAATTATATAACTGTTGTTTGTCTGTTGTTTCTCCAATTTTATGTGAGCTCCTTGAGGGCAGAGATTGTTTTTGTCTTTTTTTTGTATTTTATCCTAAGAAGGGCTAAGAAGCACAAAGTGGGGACATAGTAAATGCTTGTAGATTCATTGATTGTCCAAAAACCTTGCAGGTTGACCTCCTCTAAGCAGAGGAAGTCCAGTCTGCCCTTTTTTTTTTCTTGCCATCCTCCAGGATGAGGGTTTTGGTTGTAGCTGGCTCTGAACAGTCCATCTGTATTCCATGCCTTCTGAGTTTTATCAATAGTATAAATTCCAGACTGATCCTCCATGATATCATTCTAATAGAATTATGAGCTAGAAGAGGTCTTAAAATTCATTCTCTTTTACAGAGAATTAGAAAAGGCAAGTGACTTCTCCAGGGTAACTGATTTAGAGATAGACTCAGGGTCCCCTGGAGTCAGCTCAAGGGAAGAGTAAAAGTTAGTGAGCCTTCACACCTCAGAAAAAGGCAAACACTTCAGCTCAGGACTTGATTTATTGTTTTGTTGATTGTCTAAACTTAAGAAAGTATACGTAATGCAAATTAAACTTAACAGAATATTTGCATACTTTCCCCCTCCTGAGATCCTGTTGGTTAACCACTTACCAACAAGCCCTGTGTTACTCAATTAACATTGTTTGAGCTCAGCAAGACTTCAAGAGAAAGTTCGGGGAATGAAGTCACCACCAGACCTATATGCTGATGATTACAAAATATTAATACCTGGCATTAATATTGTACTTTCAGCTTTGCAAAGGGCTTTATATCCATTATCTATTTAAAACTCACATCACCTCTGAATAGACTCCATGACTTTTGATTGACAGTCTAATTTTCTATGCCCCAGGGTAAGTCACTTATCCTCTTAGTACCAGAAACAGATCTCTTAAATGAATAAGAGTAGTTCCACTTTAGTTTGGGAACTTCCTCATCGAAAGCTAAACTAATGAAATCCCTAGTTCAGTTCACTTTCATTTCTGAAAAAAAGAAATGAGATAATGAATAAAGTATTGGAGTAGGAATCAGGAAAAATGTGAGTTCAAATCCGTCCTCTGACACTAATTGTATGACTAGTGAGCAAGTCTCCTAATTTCTCTACGCTGGGTAACTTTCTCAGATTTATCTATAGTCAACTAATTTATAACTGGGTAGTTGATGGAAAAATTTCCCATATTTAGGAAATCGCAAAATTTTGATGTGATGACATTGCTAAGCAAACCTGAAATGGAATCACAGAAAAGACTTTGGAAGCCTTCTACTCCAACCATTTCATCATCTTGTAAAGAGCAACTGAGACCTGGACTTAAGCAAAGTCCCACAGAAAAATTAGAAATAGAATCCAAGTCTCTTGACTCCCAAGCCAGAATTATTTCCAAGACATCCTGTGGTTCGTATGACTAAGACCACATGAATTAGATTCAGAATCATAAATACAGAATCAGAAGGCAACTTAAAGGATATGTAGTTCAATTGTCTCATTTAATATGAGGAAACTGAAGCCTAGAAAGGGTAAATGACCAAGGTCACACATCTGGTATCTGAGAATCCAGGTCTTCTTAAATCCAAGTCCAGTGGATGCAAGGAAGAAACTAGGCCAAGAGAAAAAAATATATACTGCATAGAGGCAGCTAGGTGGCACAATGGATAAAGAACCAATTCTGGAGTCAGGAGGACTAGAGTTCAAATATAGCCTCAGACACTTACTAGATGTTCGACCTTGGACTTAACCCTGATTATATAGAGATAGAGACATATACGTATATTCACATAGGTCTCAGTTGCTTTTTTTGTATTTCCAGCAGTGGTACATAGTAGGAGCTTCATGAAAGCTTGGAGAATGATTGATGAATTAGAAATTGCCCAGAAGCCAGATCTTCTCCAGCCAGGAGTTGGAGAGAAGAATAGATTGTTTATGTGTTGTTTGCCCATCAAGGAAGCAAGAGTTCAGTCCGACTAAAGAGGTATGTTGGGGAGAGCACTAGGAAGAAGTCAATCGTTTGTAGACTGAGCAAGATGAATAATTAGGAATAGAGACTGGACCTGTGATTTCACTGATATAATCTAACAGGGAAGATGTTTATTGTTGTGTCAATCATTTCAGTCATGCGTAACTCTGTGTGACCCAATTTGGGGTTTTCTTGGCAAAGATACTGGAATGGTTTGCTGTTTCCTTCTCCAGCTCATTTTACAGATGAAGAAACTGAGGCAAACATGGTGAAGTGACTTGCCCAGGGTCACACAGCCAGTAAGTGTATGAGGCCAGACTTGAACTCAGAAAGATGAGTGTTTTTGACTCCAGGCACTCCAGCCAATGTACCACCTAGCTGCCCATTGTAAGAACCCTAGGCAAGTCTTCTAATCTCCTGGGCCTCAGTTGCCTCATCTGTAAAATGAAGAGAATGGACTAGATCATTTCCGAGTTCTCCTCCAACTCCAGTGCTAAAATTCTAATTGAAAACAATTTTGCTGTTGCTGTTTAAAATTGTCTGTTCAAAATAACTACATAGAAGATGATGGATTCCCCTTGAAACTGATGAAGCTGGATTGTTCCCTGAGCGGATCCAGTAATCCGACACCTCAGATTGACTCTGATTTCCAAACCCGAGGCCCAGTTACTGGGAGATGTCACTGTCTGGAGTGAAGGGGGGGGGGGGAAGGTCCTACCAGCCCTGGCCCCATTTCCCTTCAGGACTATTCATGGTTATCTTACCCTAGTTCCCTGGGAACTCTCTCCCATAAGAATCCTTGTAAAGGAGAGATTGGGGAATATTTTCCCCAAGTCCATCAGTCAAACCAAGGCAGATTCCAACCCCAACCTCAGGACAAAACGACAAAGGGGCCCCTCCAGCTCTAACCCCACCCTCCTGGCCAACTTGCCTAAGGTCCAAAGTGTTGGTAGCAAGGGCCAAGAATCTGAGGAATGGGGTGGAAACTGAGAGCTAGGCATCACCTTGAACTGACCTCTGGTTCAGTTTAGCAGACGGGGGCCCAAACTGTGAACTCTGACATCATTAGAAACTAGGCCCGCAGCATCAAGGAAAGGAATGACCTCCACAGATCAGATGGGGAAGATAGGACTATGGAGTGTAGGCTAAGAATGTCCCTTCCCTTCTTGTAAGGAAAGGGAAATAGAATTAAGAGAAAAAAATTAGGAATCTGAACTCTGGTCCCAGCTCTGACCTCTACCCAGGTGATGAGGATGCTCGGAGACAGTGGCCAGCGTGAAGGGAGGAACAGTAGGAGCTCTCCCTGCCAACTTTATCTAAAGGGCACAGGGAGGATTGTGGGCAGGTGCAGGTTAAGGGTTGTTGGGAGATGGAAGGTCAGACTAAGAAAGTCCGGGCCTCGGTTTCCTGGAAGCCCTGAATCTAAACTAAAGCATCTCACGGTGGAGAAAGTTTGAGTTCCGGCCAGAGAGAAGGGGACCCCGCTGGGCGCTCTGCCCTTCACTTCCTCAGCGTCCCCCCCTTGCAAGGGAGCATCTTGTAAAGGGGGGGCATCTGATCCCGGCCCCCCTGGCCCATGCGGCCACCGCCTCCCCTTCGCCTCCGCGGTCGCCCTTCGCACGCCCCACCCTCCCCACTCACCAGCGCACCAGCTCCCAGCGCTTCTCCCCGGGCTCCCTGCGGCCTGCCATGCCTCGGGCCCCCGCCTGGCCCCTCTGGGCGCCTCCTGCCTCCTACTCCCACCCCTGTCCGGGGGGGAAGAGGCTGCGGCGGCGGCGGCGGTTGCTCCCACTGCGGCAGGACGGGGAGAGAGAGGGCTGAGAGCGAGCTCGGTGAGGGATCGGGGGCAGGACTGACCAGAGCTGGGGCGGGGGGGAGGGAGGGGGCCCGAGAGGGCGGGGCGGAAAGTAGGTCCTCTGCGACCCTCTAGCACCTTAAGGCCCGACCTTGGCCTCTGGTCCCCGCGGAGTCGGAGTTAGGGGAGCGAACTGGGAGGGAAGGAGTTGCTGGGACCCTCCGCCACTCCCCACCGCACAACCCCCGCCGGCTGCATGGTGCGTGCGAATAGAGCAGCGCTCCGCCCCACCCGCAGTAGTGTCATAGACTGAGATCCAGCACCCTGGAGCCCATCTAGAACAGCCCTCTCGAGTCACAGAAGAGGAGCCCGAAGCCCTGGAAAGCTAAGGATGGAGAGTCCGCAACCCCGGGGTCCAGGAACCTTTTCCAGGAGTGAGGCTTCCTTGTTTGGTTGGATTCTGCAGAGCGTCCTGGAAGACCACCTCGCCTCCCCCATTCTGCCTTCTTTTCTCTTCCCCCCTCCAGGACCCATAAATACCAAAACGATGCCCCTAATATTGGACCGTGTTTTAGACAAACACTCCCTTTGCAGTTGAGGAGGGGGCCAAGTCTAAGTCTCCGAAAGCTATGTTCCCTTGGACCTCAGTTTCCTCCGCTGAAAAATAAACCGGTTGGACCGGATCAGTGGTTCTCTTAAAGATTTTATTTATTTTGAGTTTTACAATTTTCCCCCTAGTCTTGCTCCCCACCCCCCACAGAAGGCAGTCTGTTAGTCTTTACAATGTTTCCATGGTACACATTGATCTCAGTTGAATGTGATGAGAGAGATCACCCTTTGAGAACCACTGATGATTTCTCAGATCAGTGGTTCTCAAAGGGTGATCAGAGGACTTCTGTCCCTGAGACACTTTCAGGGAGTCCTTAAAAGATCAAAACTAATTTTCAAAATGATACTAAGACATTTTCATTCCTAATATGGTAACTATTGATAGATATAACAATAAAAGCTCTTTGAAGGAACTTCAATTTGAGAACTGGACAAGATTATCTCTAATGCATTATCCGGCTCCAAAAATCTGTAGTTCTAAAACTGTGGTGACTTGCTATGTGATTTTGGATAAGGCAAATACCTCTCTGAGCCTCTCCTTTCTTATTGAGCAAATCGTGTGGTACTGGGAAAAGAGAACAGGGTTTGGAGTCAGAGAGCCTAGGTTTGGTTTCTTTACTACCACTTACCTCTTGAATGACCTTGGAAGAGTCATTTAACCCTCAGATGACTTGGAGGTCCACTTCAGATAGGGTTCTGTGATCATGTGCCCTGAGTCCTACCTATATGACAAGTCCCTTTACTTCTCTGGGAATTCAATTTTCTTTCCTGTAAAACTGGGGTAATAACTAATATGAAATCACAGGACTGCTGGGAGGATTCCAAAGGATGAGATAAATTACCCAGAAATCTTCAGACATTCAGACGTGCCTTAGATTTGGTGACCTAAGATTTTAGGGGAAACGGTTAGTAAGTCATATCAACAAAGGAAGATTTTGCTGCACCTTTTGTTCCTGCCCCAGATGTTTACCTCCTTTTTGATTATTATAATCTCCCATTAGAATGCAAATTAATTTTTGCTTGAATTCTCATCCCAAGACTGCTCAACATACTTCATAAGTGAGCCCTTCATAAATACCTGTTTCCTTCCTTCTTAATACAAGAAAAGAGGCAAGGTAGTTACCTGGCCTTTCTCAGTTTGTTAATGATCATAAAACACCACTTTCTTCACCAGGCTGTTGTGAGGAAAGTGTTTTATAAACTTTGAAGAAACCTAAGTCACCAGTAATGCAACAATGGAGGGAGACATGAGAGGTACAAATACAGCTTCTTCATAGCTATTATTTAATCTTAAGAAGTGGAAGGAGGAGGGACAGCTAGGCAGTGAAGTGAATAGAACACTAGCTCTATAGTCCAGAAGACCTGAGTTCAAATCCAAATGGTAGAGACTTGACACCTAATAGCTGAGTAAACCTGGGCAAGTCACTTAACCCTGATGCCTGGGGGGAAAAAATAAGTGAAAGAAGGGATATAAAATGGGTTATTGGAAAATGAGACAGAAGGTAGATCATGTAAAAAAAGACATGAATTAGACAATTTAAGTGTTCTATTGGTATTCACAAAATATATGAAGGTCTAGGGGAGGCTAGGTGGCAAAGTGGATAAAGCACCGGCCTTGGAGTCAGGAGTACCTGGGTTCAAATCCGGTCTCAGACACTTAATAATTACCTAGCTGTGTGGCCTTGGGCAAGCCACTTAACCCCATTTGCCTTGCAAAAAAAAAAAACCCTAAAAAAAATATATGAAGAACTTGAGAAAAGCTTCCAGGTCATTGAATCCTTTCCTTAAACCCTCTAGAGAAGACCCATGGGTGGACACGATGAATATGGTGGGAAGAAATATCACAGCATGAGAAGGCATGGGTAGATTTCCATTTGCTCTGTTGGAGGGAATATCCTCATGAATAAGCTCTTTGATCTATTGAAGGCTAGGAGTAAGCTTCTTGAGGGTAGGAGTTACTTTCATTTTTGTTTCTTTAATATTGGTAACCAGCACAGGACCTGGGAAATAGTGACTTCTTTGAGAGAAAAGAAAATAAAGTGTTAGAAATGAGAAACCAAAATCCAGCCAGCCACACAAAAATTTAATGCCTCTAGATAATGAATAAAAAATGAATAAGGCTGTACATGGCAAATAGTCCCTCAAAATTAAATTGTCTTTTAATATACAGTAAATAACTATTTGCATAGTTGAATCTGTTGTTTGTGTACATTCAGATCACTAACTTGTTTAGAGTAAAGATCAATATCAGTATGAAGCTAGAAGAATGAAAAAGAGGCTTCATGCACTTGATTGACCTATTCAAAGTGGTATTGGCAATGGATGAAAGAAACAACATAGACACAGATGCTAATAATTGTATAAAGAAGCTTAAATGAGATAAATTACCATAAACAAAAAGACCACCTTCACTTGCAAAGATAAAATATGTAGCAGCCAAAAATAAAACAACACAAGGTCAGAATATAAATTTGTGCATAAAATCATATAAAGTTATTCATAAAGCATTATTGAAAAGAATAGGTGGGAGAATCTGAATAAAGCAGTAAGAAGAAAAAAATAGCAATTTAAAGAAAGCTTGGTAGTAGCTTTAACTAAACAAAGGTCACTCCAAGAGCACTTAAGGATGAAAATGAAAGGTCATCAAACAAGATCAGAAACAGAATAAGTAATTAATGTTTGTTGGTTTCAGTTAATAATGTCAAAATCTCTAATCCACAATCAGAGGTGAACTGACATAAATTTACCATTAACACCTCTTCTCTAGTGACCCATTACTTAACCTCTATTCTTCCTTAAATCTGCTTGTAGAAATTAATTTCCAGCCTCACGTAGTCATGAAAAAGTACTGGTTGATGATTCAAGAGGCCTGAACCAGGCCATACTTAGTCACTGATAACTTTGTGATCTTATTCAGTTAATTTCATCTGTCTGGAGCTGTTTCCTTCTTTATATAAAGGAGGCTTGATCTAAATGATATCTAAGGTCCCTTCCAGCTCCAACATTGTCTGTGGTTTGGATAGAATATGACTCTAATGAAACCAAGGCCATGAGTTCCATTTTCCTGGAGACAAGTTTTAGAAAAGAACTTGGTTCTATGATCCCATGATCATAAACTTCACCTCCTACATTTATTCGCCCAACTCCTTCATAGAACTGTATCCTGTTGTCTGCAAAGAGAAATGTGTAAGAGAGCTCAGAGGGACCTCTTTCCTTTGCTGGAGACACTAATCCAAATTCAAATCTTGATGGGAAGACTCAGAAGTATATTGGTGTATGAGAGTCAGGACAGATGTTCTGCTCTGGAGCCTACCAGATTAGTCTCCTGAGAGACCCAAATATCCTTTGTGGCTCCTCCAACGAAGGATTTCTGTCTTTCTTCCTTTGGTCAAGATAACTTTTACCTGTAGGTAGAGAAGACCACAAGTTCAGTGTAATAATTTTAGGGAGCTCTGTTCAGGGCTTCCTGTTAAGAATGATACTACTGAAAAGATTATGAAAAAGGGTAAAAAAAACATCACTTATACAAAAATATTCATAGCAGCCCTGTTGGTGGTGACAAAGAATTGGAAATTAAGTGAATGTCCTTCAATTGGGAAATGGCTTAGCAAACTGTGGTATATGTATGTGATGGAACACTATTGTTCTATTAGAAACCAGGAGGGACGGGAATTCAGGGAAGCCTGGAGGGATTTGCATGAACTGATACTGAGTGAGATGAGCAGAACCAGAAAAACATTGTCCACCCTAACAGCAATATGGGGATGATGATCCACCTTGACGGACTTGCTCATTCCATCAGTGCAACAATCAGGAATAATTTGGGGCTCTCTGTGATGGAGAATACCATCTGTATCCAAAGAAAGAATTGTGGAGTTTGAACAAAGACTATAACCTTCGATTTGGGGGGAAAAAACGTTATCTTATTATGTAATTTTGCTATCTCTTATACTTTATTTTTCTTCCTTAAAGATATGATTTCTCTCTCATCACATTCAATTGAGATCAATGTATATCATGGAAACAATGTAAAGACTAACAGACTGTCTTCTGTGGGGGGTGGGCAGAGGGAAGCAAGAATGGGGGGAAAATTGTAAAACTCAAAGTAAATAAAGTCTTCCTTTTAAAAAAAGAATGATATTTTCTTTATTTAAGGTAATAGGGTGGCTTGCCCAAGGTCACACAGCTAGGCAATTATTAAGTGTCTGACACTAGATTTGAACTCGGGCCCTCCGGACTGCAGGGCTGGTGCTTTAGATTGGTATTTATTATATTATACTCCATTCTTTTGTCTTGAAGGTTTCTAGAGTCCCCCATTAAAAGTAACTGTCCCTAGGGAGAGTAATCGGAATGGGGAGGGAGCTAACGAAGAATTACTCAAGGAGGGAGGAGAGGAGGGGGGCCAGAGCATCAAAGTCAAATCACCACCTTTCCAGAGAATCCATTGCGCTGATACTGGTTCCTCTTGTAAATCACCTTGCCTGAACGGCTAGGTCTTTCCCAGGGGCTGCCAAAAGGCTCCCTCTTAGAGATGGGACTTGATATCGTCCCGGGAGAGAGGAGCGGGCCGAAGGGGAGATTTCTCTAGGAGCTGGCCGAGAAGAGTGGTCCAATCTGGCAGAGGCTGAAGAGGAACCAGACCTCGGGGCTTTCCCGGAGGAGGGGCCTCGTTCTCTTTGCCTTCAAATCGCTTTACTTGGCTGTCGAAAGGTCCTCAACCCAACTAGAGCACAAGCGTCTGAGGTCCTTTCCTTTTTGTCTCTGAATCCCCACAGCTTAGCCCGGGCATTATCCTTGCGTCACTCATAATGGGTGATTGACGAGCCTTTGTCGAATCGCATCAATCCCCGGCTGCCTGGACTGGGGTGACACTGGACAGGACTCTCAGCCGCAGGCTGCCTCGGGGTGGCCGCGCAGGCAATATTTATTACATTCATGTTTTTAAACCAACTCTGCCATTGTCTACCCCGGACCTTACTTGGGGAACTTCTCCCTCGGTCCCTAGAGAATGCCGGGGGCTGGGCCAGGGAGTGGCGAGGGGCCCGGCGGGCGCTCTGGGGAGCTGTCCGCGGTGCCGACCGTCCCCGACGCAGTTGGGTACGCGCTGCCCGCCCAGGTGCCGAAGCTCGGATTCCTCTCCCCGGCCCCCGCCCGGCCCCTTCCCTTTACTATCTCTGTGACCTAAACAAGTCCTCCTTCGCTTCCCCCCTCCACCCCCATCCCTCCCCGAGGCCTCCTGCTCCCGTCGCCCACCAGGCTCTGGATCCTGCCGCCTTCCATTCGCCTTGCTGTACCTCCCCCTTTCCCCCATCCCTCCCCTTGAGCTTGTGCCCCGCACCGGGCTCGGGTGCAGTCCGCATCAGCCCCTCCCCGCCCTCTCCCGGTCTATCCCAGGTCCCGGTCCCCTCCCCCCCTCTTCGTCTATCCCCATCACCCCTCCTCCTCTTCCTCCTCCTCCTTCTCTCCGATCTCTCGCCAGTTCCGGTCACGTTGCTCGGTGTTTACGCCTGGATCCCGCCCCGAAGCCCCCCCTTGACGCCCCGGAGCACCCCTCCTTCTCCCCCCGGCCCCCCGCCTCCGAGCCCCACAGAGATCGGAGCCGGCCAGCCCCGGCACCTCCCGCCCGCGCAGCCGATGGAGCCGCAGCCAGGACCGGCGCCACAGGGACGGGGGAGCAGCTAAGCGGCTCGGAGGAGAGGCGCCCCCCAGCCAGCCTCCCCGGCCCCAGCCGCGGTTCTCTTCGGCCGGCAGGACCCGCTGCTCCCTCGGGTCGCCAAGGTGAGGACGCGAGGAGTGGGGAGCCGAGCGGAGGCGGGGCAGGGGGAGGGGGGCCGAGGAGGTGAAGGGGAACCGAGCCAGACGCTGCGCCTGCCTCCTGGGAAGGTTGGAGCCCAGGCTAGCGGGGCCCGAACCCCGAGGAGGGAGCGCCGCTCAGTCCCGCCGCCTGCAGAAGTTGTCCTCCACGGCCCTGGCCCCTGCCCCCGGCCCTTCCTTCGCAGGAATCCAGGCGGGGAGGGCTGAGAGACCCAGGGCTGCCCAGACCAAGACTTCTCTCCCCCTTTCACACAATTCCCCCTCCCCTCCTCCCTTCCCCCTCCCTCGCTCTCTCTTTAGTCTTCGTCCTCCCATTATCCCTCCCCCACCCCCTGCCTTCCTCCTCTTCGCCCCTTCCCCTGGGTGTTCCTATTCCCAGCAAAATCAGAGCAGATCAGGATAAATGACTGTCCAGGGATTCCCCAGCTCCCCCAGGATTCAATCAAACAAAACCCACGAAGTAGCTCCAGCGTGCAAGACACGGGGTAGGTGCTGAGCTTGCATGCATGGATACGACCTAGACCCTGCCTCCAGGGACTTGCGAGTCTAGTCGGGGTGCTCCAGCCCCTCCTGAGCCCACTGCCCACTTGGCAGCTCCGGACTTGAGTTTCGTTAGGCATTCCTTCCGGGAGGAGGGCAAAGGGGCAGGGAGAGATGCGTAGATCTGGGGGACATGGACTTGGGGGAGAGAGAAGGGAGCCAATACATTTGGACGAAGAAAGACTTCCAGGTGAGAGTCTTTGGGTATTTAGACGGATTTATTGGTCTCTCCAGCTTGCAGACAAATTCAGAGGAAAATTGATCCGCCTTTTCCCATGCTTGACTTCTAAAACCAGCCTCCTTTCTTCCAGGCAGCATCGTTCACAGGTTTACAAAATCCCACTCGAGATAGGGGGTTGGAGGTCAGCTCCTGCTGTCAATTCTCAGAGCTTTCCCTTTCTTCTTGCCCCCCCCCCCATTGTGGCAGATTACCCTTGGGGGGGGGGGAGCTGACAGAAAGGGAATGAGGTAGCTCAGTATGGCTTCAATGAACAGCTGGGTCAACCTAGAAACCACAGGATTCCTTTCCCTATAATGTAGATATATGGGAGGTCTGATGTGGGAGGCCATCTAACTCCTCCTGTACCTGGGCAGAAATCCTTTTACAAGTGAACCTGGTTCTCCAACTTCTGCTTGAAGATTTCCACTTAGGGGAAATTTATTTCCTCCCAAAGCAGTATTCTCCACTTTTGGATGGCTTCAAATTTTAGGAAGTTTTTTTCTGAGAGTGAATCTAAATCTATCCCTCTGTAACTTTTCTCCATTATTCTTAGTTCTGGCCTCTGAGGAGACACACAGAACAAGTGAGATCCCCCTCCTGTATAACGGAACACTTTGAACCCGCAGTCATGTTCCCCATAAATTTTCCCCCCTTCTCCAGACTAAGCGTCTGTATTAATCCTTATATGGTATAGTCTATCACCCTTTTCTGGAAGCACCCCTGGTTGTAAGTCTCCATTCTAGAAAGTGGTACTTACACACACAATATTTGAGAGGTGGTCTAACCGAGGCCAAGCAAAGTGAGGTTCCTTCTGGTCTTGGGTAGTCTGCTCCTAAAAGAATATGTGTTCTTTCTTCCTTTCCTTCCTTCCTTCCTTCCTTCCTTCCTTCCTTCCTTCCTTCCTTCTTCCTTCCTTCCTTTCTTTCTTTCTTTCTTTCTTTCTTTCTTTCTTTCTTTCTTTCTTTCTTCTTTCCCTTCTTTATTTCTTTTTCGGCTGCCAATATACACTATTGATATTGTTCACTAAAATTCATGGGATATTTTCAGAGAAACCACTGCCTGGCCAGATCTCCCATAACTTGTACTAGTTCCATTGACTGTTTAAACCCAAATATAGGACTTTACATTGATCTCAGCCTTCTCCTAAATTTCTTCATCATGGTTCTATCTATGGCTAAAGCAAATGAGCATCACTTTATATTCCAAGCTTTCAAATCAAATTTTTGCCTCCAGCAGTCTACTACCAGCAATGACAGTGACAATAATACCATTTTACATTTATACCACCCTTTGAACTTTTCAACATGCTTTTGTTTTATCTATACCTCAATGCCACAGATACTCATTAGATTGGTCCATTGAATAGTATTTTCCCTATTTCACATCTGATGTCACAGAAACATAAATAAAAATATGACTTGCCTAAGCTTGTCCAATAAGTTAGATGCTCAGATACAGGTCTTCTGCCTCCTCTTTGGGGGTTTATTCTGTATCATGTAATCTAACCTTCATGACCTTAGGCAAGTCATAGGAGCATCATAAAATAGTCTAATTTGATCTAGAAGAGACTTCAGAAAGCATATAGTCCAACCCCTTCATTGTACATTTGACAAAACCAGAACCCAAAGGGGGGCTAATTCAATTCAATTTCACAAACATTTATCTTAATAATACCTATTATATCCATGACATAGGGCTATCTGTTGAACTCTCCAGAGATTATTCAAGTTGTAGGTAGCAGAGCTAGAATTTACCAAGGATACTCTGAGGTCACATTCAGTGTTTGTCCCTTCTCTGGGCATCAGTTTTCTCCTCTGTAAAATGATGAGACAACAAATTTTATGAGTCTATAGCTACTTCCCTATATAAGAGTATTTGGGCTAATACATGTTACAGTGAGGATCCTGAAAAAGGTTTCTAGGAGCTCTTGTCCTCCAGTCTCCTGATCCAACATGTGATCTTCAGATTCTCATCTCTGTTCCTTTTCTTTCTCTGATGCAAGGATCAGGCTATAGACCAGAAAGTTGAGAAAGAACAGAGTCAGAGGAATTAGGACTTAAGAACCTTCCAAAGAAGAGCAAACTTGGGCAGCTAGGTGGCACAGTGGATAGATCACTGGCCCTGGACACTGGAGTCAGGAGGATCTGAGTTTAAATGTGACCTCAGACATTAAATAATTACTTAGCTGTGTGACCTTGGGCAAGTCACTTAACCCCATTGCCTTGTGAAGAAGAAGAAGAAGAAGAAGAAGAAGAAAAAGAAGAAGAGCAAACATCATATTAAGTAGGAAAAGAGACTGAGGGGCTGCTACCTGTGTAGGTGCATGAAAACAACTCCTATTCTGGAACTACTGTTCTCTCCTTCCTAGCTATATGACCTTGGGTGGGTGATTCCCTTTCATTACTTCTGTAAAAAGGGGGGAAATAACACCCAACCCTGTTTGAAGGCTGTAACCATCTCTTGAACCCTTTTCCAGTTCAGAAAATCTATTATTCAGATACATGTGTTCAAGTGGTGGCTTTACTTTTAGGATAGGTTTTACTTATTCTACTCAGAAAAAATACAATTTCCCCTTCTCAACATCAGCTTACAAAAGGAATCTGTTCAGAAGGAGAGAGACTGGAGAGGAAGCTGAGATAAGGATGATCTTGTTTGCAGAGGTTAGGAGGTCAGGGCTGTGCCAGCATTTCCCCAGTAGACAGAGTCAGGTGACTTCTGGGCTTGAGATCTGAGGGAAAGAAAAGAGCAGAAAGGGAGCAAACCTAGGAATCCAGGGGGTGGAGTGGGAGAGGGATCCAGTAGCACATAGAACAGATGCTTCACAACCTTAATTTCCTGCCACCCCTAGGGTATGAAGCACTGAAACTGAGAGGCAGGCCCCAGGACTGAATGTCTAATCTGATATGTTGGCACTTCCCTGGTCCCAGTTCTAAGAATGGATTAGGGTTTCTGAGCTAGCTGTATATGGACACGGTTTGTCCCCTTTACAATCCCTTCCCCCTTCCGCATGGAACATTAGAATGTCCGCCAGGATCCTTTGTGACCCATATCTCCAGCCGAAGAGAAAAGGAATAGCCACTGTGACTTGTCTGGAGCAGGTTCAGGTCCTGCTGTGGAGGCTGCTTAGGATCTAGAAGCAAGTGGGTTAATTCTAACGGAGTTAGGTGGGAAAGGTTTTGATTGTTTAGATACACCGGCATTCTAGGAACTGGGGATGGTAATAGTATGGCCACATTCATCTATGGAGTCCCCCATACTCTTTTGGGCATAAGACCCTTCAAATACACACACCTACAAGTGGAAGCCTAGAAAGCATGCTGACACAGCCTCAAAGGCACATGGACACATTTTTTTTTTTTAGATTTTTCAAGGCAATGGGGTTAAGTGGCTTGCCCAAGGCCACACAGCTAGGTCATTATTAAGTGTCTGAGGCCGAATTTGAACTCAGGTACTCCTGACTCCAAGGCCAGTGCTCTATCCACTGCGCCACCTAGCCACCCCGAACACATATTTTCTAATACATATACTTATATATTCACAATCTTTCTATACTCCCCACTCACCCTCATTCACATGGCCATTGGCCACATCTTATGGTTTCCATCTCCACACTAGCTCTATCTATCCCTTTCTCCGCATTCATAGAATGGGGAGCCACCGCTTCTTTTCAGACCCTCATTACATTTTACCTGGACTATTCTATTAACCTCTTAATAGGTTTCCCTATCTCATCTCTGTCCACTCTGAACCATTCTCCGCACAGTTGCCAAAATGATATTCCTAAATTGCAGGACTAGGGCAGCTAGGTGGCGCAGTGGATAGAGCACTGGCCCTGGAATCAGGAGTACCAGAGTTCAAATCCGGCCTCAGACACTTTCTAATTACCTAGCTGTGTGATTTTGGGCAAGTCACTTAATCCCATTGCCTTGCCAAAAAAAAAAAAGATTCAGATTCAAGATCATCTGACTAGCATTTAAAACACTTCAAAACTTAGTCCCAACTTACTTTTCAAGCCCTTATTACACACTATTCTCCTTCACCCACTTTATAGTCCAAACTAGCCTTTGGCTGTTCCTCTCACATGGCCTTCTATCTGCTACCTCCCATTCCCTCATGCTGAGAATGGGTTCTCTCCTCACTTCTACCTCTTAGATTCCCCATGCAATTTTGACTAAAAAAACTTAAAGTTAATGTGCTGCATGAGACCTTGCTTGAAACCACCTTCCAGATATTAGTACCTCTCTGCCCCCAGAAACTTTATTTTTTATATTCATATGTGTGTCTCTGGTTCATGCTATCTTTTCCCTATAGAATAGAAACTTCTTGAGGCCAGGGATTGCTTGATTTTTGTCTTCGTATTCACAGAGCTGACATAATACCTGATATTTAATAAATTGTGCATGACTTAAGTTACACATGTGTGCGCATGCACACACACACACACACACACTTCCATGGGTGTATGCTTATATATTCTAAGACATAGCAGGGCAACTAGGGGTGCCATAGTGCATAAAACTGGGCTGGGAATGAGGAAGATTCATATTATTGAATTCAAATATGGCCTGAGGCACTTACTAGCTGAATGACCCTGGGAAAGTCACTTTACCCTTTCATCTGTAAAAATAGCAAACCACTCCAGTATCTTTGCCAAAAAAAGTCCCAAATTGGTCCTGAAGAGTCAGATATGATTGAAGTGACTGAATAACAGCAACAAGAAGATATATCAATCTATCAACAACCACTCTGTGGCAGTAAGAGGTTCTCTAATAGAATAGAAGACAAATATGAAACTGTTCTTGACTTCACAGAGTTTAGATTCTATCGGGGAAAAACACCACACACACACACACACACACACACACACACACACTCATACTCATACAAATATCTATAGTCATATATCAAAATATACATCCAACACATTGACATCCCAAACCCTGAACACTTAGTGTGTGGTGCTTGGTTTGTTATTGAAACCTTACTGGAGGATCTGGGCCTGAAATGAATCCTAAAAACCAGGATTTGATTATTCAGTATGGACCTGCAACAGCAAGTGTTTACCAACCACTCTGCTGAGTTCTGCTGTGGTGTATTCAAAGAATAGACCCAGGCTCTGCCCTCAAGAATTTACAGTATAATTAGGGGGAAGGAGAGCAGAAAGGGCACTTTTATCTTCCTGATAAAAGACAATTCAAGGTGTGACACAGTAATGAGGACAAGGGTCTGTACCAGGTGGGGAAAATGGAGCAGCCTCAGCAGAGAATTCAAAGGAAGAGCAGATGCCATGCTGCAGAAGGGGAGGGTCAGGGGTACCAGGAAGGGGCTCCTGAGGTTCTTTGATTGATGCTTTTTTTCCCTTGGTCTCACCTTGCTCTAATTTCTTTTCTCCTCTTATTAGAACAGGATTAGAAAATCTAATACAATCTCCTCATTATACAAAAGAGAAACCCGAGGTCCAGAGATGGGGAGTGACTTATTTAAGATCACCTAGCTAGTTAACAGCTAGCCAAGATTCAAACCCAAGTTTTCTAACTGCAAGTAATGAACATATTCACCCTGGTTCTGGAATTCTTTTTCCTTCTTTATATTTCCTTCCATCTCTACTTGCACCATGAGCCTTTCATTGTCAACTGTGGGACCTCACAGAAGGCTAGGAGAACTAAGGAGAATCACCTCCCTTATGATAGGAGTGACTGGAATGGAGAAGGAGCTCTGGAGATAAGGTTGCAACGAGGGCAGGTAGGGTGTAAAGAGTTGGGTACAAACTACAAATGGGAATTTTGTAAGGGTATCTCAATATTTCAGGTCATCTATATATTTGGATAGGTAGATATTGATAAAGATATAGACACAGTTATCTTCCATATCTCATGGGTTAAGGGCACAGCACCACCTTGATCCAGAAAATATGCATTAAAATTTTGCCCCCCGCCTTTGTATCAGAGAAATCTGAATTATTATGGTATTAAAAGATAAAATAGATTGATTTAACACAATACTATACACATATTTTTATTCATTTCTGAGTTTTTAAGTTTTTCTATATCATCTGCTGACCTTTGAATGTCATCTGCAACTTCTACAAAACTCCCCGAAAATTTCCATTTAATTTCCCTCAATATATCAATACTGTGATGAGGAAAGGTGTGATGTGGAAGGGATATTGGTGCAGACAGAGATAGAGGGTTGACTTAATATATTTAAAACTGGATCAAAAGGAAAAAGTCAATTGGGGGAGAGGCAGAAGGATTCTTGGCTTTTAACCAGGATTCACCATAAGAATCCTATAAATAACCAGTTCCCCTCATGTATTAGGATATACTTTACAAAGATTCAATTAACAAATAGCCTTCCAGGCACATGTCTGATAATCTAAGCCAGTGGACTTGATTTTATCCAGAGAATAAATGAAAAGCTGTGGATGATTAACTTGAAGAGATTTAAAAGAGACATAAATAAATCTAGGAAGAATCTCAATGGTACAGGGTCCAATACCTTCACTTTACAAAGGAGGAAACTAAGATCCACTAAGGTTCAGTACTCAAGGACACATAGATAGTATCAGACATGGGATTTGAACTAAGGTTCGTTGATTTTAGAGCTTTCTTTCCACTGCACTGCAGTAACATGATAGTGGCTTTTAAGTGTTCAAAGGATGATTGTTGCTCTTCTCTGTATCATCGGTGTAGAGAATTTAAGAAATGTTTGATGATTTATTGATTCTAGTGGGAAAAAGTTCCAGAGGAGACTTGCCTTGTTTTGTTCCAGAAAAGAGTATTAGGATTCATAAACAGGGTTTTCAGGGAGGTAGGTGTTGACTCTAAGGCCTCTTCTAAATGGAATTCCTATCATTTGTGTGCATTACTGGCAGGAGTTTCTAACACCAGAAATTCCCTACACAAAAATCATATATATGAGCAAAATAAATGATAATATATGTTCTTTCCAGCCTTAAATCCGTAATCCTCCTTGAGATCTCATCTAGCTCTTCACTTGTCCAGAATCCTTCAATTTCCCATTTCTCACTTACATTTCCCCCCATCCACCCCCAAAACCCTCAGACCAATACACCTTTATTCCCTCCCCTATCTGGCATTCTCAGAAAGGTCTTTGATGCAAGGATGTGCTTTAAAACATCATTTTTGTCCAACCTCAGAAAGGTGCCAGAGAGGGAAGGGACTTGGAAAGGACAGTAGCACCCACAGCACTGTGCCTGTATTCCCCTAGGCAGTAGTCCTTGATGGTGCTGGTCTCATTTGAGGAGGGGGAAATTAAGGGACAAAGGTTGGGAATCAAGCCACTGGATCTTCCCCTTATTCAAAAATATACACTCACTTGAGTACTGGGGTTCAAATCCTACCTTTGACACTGAACTAGTTGTATGATCTTAGGCCATTTAGCTAACTTCTCTTGGTCTCAATTTTCTAGTCTATAAAATAATGAGATTGATCTAACTGAAATCTGAGATCTTTGAACTCTAATTCTGTGATTCTATGAACACTCCTCTGTTCATGCTGGCTTTGTCCAAACCTCCACCCACCTGTATACTCACTGTTTTCCTGGGAAAAAATATATCTGGTATATGATGAACAATAAAATCTGCTAAGTACCTAGATTGAAGAGAAATCAAAGGGCCAGAGGATCAAGGAATTGAATGCTGGTAGAGAATCTAACCCAATGTGCTCATTTTATACAAGAGAAAACAGAGGCCCAGGGGCAGGAAATGACACCCAAATCTGCCCTCCAACACAGCCATGAAGTTAGTATGTGACAGAGGTGGAATCAAATGCAAGTTTTTCTGACTGCAAAACCAAAATACATAACATGTATAACCCTTGCTTACAGTTGAGATAGGGGGATGGAAGGTCAATCCTGATATGCAACCTGAAACCTATACTGAAAACAAAATTAAAAAATGTAACCAAATGTCATTTGGGCCCCATGGTCCCTGATGATACAGACCAAATTAACCTCTGACAAATCTCTTTGGAGACTGTCCCCACACAGGTCCCCCCCCCCCCGGGTATATCAGAATGTGACACACATATTTCTCTCAAAGGACACTTTCCCTTGCAAGAATTCAGACTAACAAGACAGTAAATATAGAACAATTTTTTTTTACCTAAACTGAAGGCAAATGCAAACATTGATCCATGTACATGCCTTAACAAAATTACATATGTACGTTTTTCTTTTAGCTATCTGTAAGTACTTCAGTGTTTAGGGTTTTGTGTGGTTCTTAATTGCTTGTTTTTGCTTTAGTTATTTCAGTGCTTTTGTTGAGACTACATGAACTTAATAGATTTATAATTTTAAAAAATTTAAAAGAAATATGCTGATGTATGAGGGACTTTGATGTTTTCTCTCCCTCAGTATTCACCTTTTTTTTCAGGGTTTAAATTTCAAATTGGCCTTTAAGAGTGATGGTGATCTGAGAGAATCACATTGTGAGATCTTGGGTGGGAGATGGCAATATTAGTAACAGACATGTACAGAATACTGAAGCTTTATAAAATATTTTCCTCACAATAGCTTTAGGAGTGGTTGTTTAGTCATCTCAGTCATGGTCAACTCTCCATGACCCCATTTAGGATTTTCATGACAAAAATACTGGAGTGGTTTGCAGTTTCCTTCTTCAGATCATTTTTACAGCTGAAGAAACTGAAGCAGAGGGTGAAATGACTTGCCCAGGGTCACACAGCTAGTAAGTGCCTGAAACTGGATTTGAATTCATGAAGATGAGTCTTCCTGATTCCAAGTCCAGTACTTTGCCACAATTATCCCCACTTTACAGATGAGAAAATTGAGGCACAGATAGGCAAAATTACTTTCCCATGATCACACAACTAATTAGATGGCAGAGCTAAGATTCAAACTCAAGTCTCCTAAGGTCCAAACCTAATTCCCCTGATTCTGAGTCTGACAGCAAAGTGTTCTTAGATGAGACAGTGCAGTATCATAGAAAAATACTAACTCTAGAATCAAAAGTACTGGGTTCATGTCCTGCCCCTCCACATGCTTAGTAGGGTAAATCCCACTCTCTTAGTTTAAGTCAGTCTCCTTACATGTAAAATGAGAACAAAGGGTCTGTAAGGAAACCATTTTGAAGCACTATAGAAATGTGACATTATTATTGGTCATTTCCTATGGCTCTTCATATATGCTATCTTGTATTTGGTGAATTTCTGCTTTCCTCAACCCTTTAGACTCTAAGCTTTTTAAGGGCAGGCCTTCTTGTTTGTATCCACAGGGCCTAAACTTGATACCTGACAAGGGTGTAAATTCATTTTGAAACATGATGGATGGGATATCTTTGTGATGAAGCCTTCTTGGGAAGCCTTGAATCACACTCCATCTCCTAGCACCAAGCTTTTTACCACTTTCTGTTAAAAATGTGATTCAGTTCCGTTTCTAGGATCATTGCACCACAGAGCTGAAGAGGACTTCAGAGCTCCTCTGACACCCCCTTTATTTTACAGAAAAAACAAGCTGAGGCACTGAAGAAAGATGGTGAATTGCCCAAGGTCACTTTGAAGTAATAGTGGCAGAGATGGGAGTCAACTTACATTGATTAAGCATTTGCTATATTCAATGCACTGTCCAAGGTGCTTCGGATAGGAAAAATTAAGTCACAGTCCCTTCTTTTAAGGAGCTCCTAGGTTAGCAGAAGGGATCAGAAAAGCACAAACAACGAAAGTTAAAAGCAGCAGGGTTCAATGGACATAAACAATCCTGCCTCTAACTACCTGGGAATATAAACGAACTTCCCTTTTCTGGACTTTTGGAATTCTGTTAATCATGTACAACACAACTTTGGAGAAGAAGACTGAAGAGGCAGATGGCATAATGGAAAGAATACTGTATAGGAAGTCAGAGGAGTGGGGGTTCAACTATCACCTCTGGTATGACTATTGTACCCTGGATAAATCCTTTGGCTTCTCTTGGCCTCAATTTCCCCATCTTTACTTCCCAAAGTAAAGGAATTGAGTTATATGACCTCTGAAGTCCCTTAAACTCTAAGTCTATGATCCTGTCTTCAGGTCCCTGGAACTCACTGTCCTCATCTATGGTCTTTGAGGTCCCTTCCAACTCAAGAACTAATCCTAAATATCTTGACCAGACATACTACGATCCCTTTTACTAACTGTGACAATGGGCAAGCTACATGCCCTCTTTGGATCTGTTTTTGTTCTCTCTAAAATGAGGAAGTTGGACCAGATTCCTCTAAGCTGTAGGAGTCAGCTTATATATACCAGGATCTCCTCTAATAGCTGTGTAACATTGGGCTAGTCATTTCTCACCTCAGAGACTCAGTTTCCTCTCTTCCAGAGCCTCCTTGAATCATTTACCAAACTTCTCTCCCCACTTTCCTCAATCTGCCCTCACTACTAGACAGAAGCTGAACACAATGGGGAGATGGAGGTAGAAGGGAAGGACCAAGGACTATTTCCTTAGTTGCTATGTGTCCCTAGTACTCACAGCTCAGCTTTCATATGTAGACTAACATACAAAATCTCACAATGAATGAATTGTTCTTCAGAGATACCTTGAGGTAGTCCTTGTCTCACTTTTTGACCATCACTTGTCTTGTGTGATCTCTTAGTAAAATAGTCTTTTAGGTCATTGTATATTCAATATTCAAAGAACATGACCAGCCCATCTGAGTTGGGTTCTCTGATAAAACAGTTTGAATGCTCTTCAGAAGTTCAGCTCTTCAGGGGCGGCTAGGTGGCGTAGTGGACCTGAGTTCAAATCCAATCTCAGACACTTAATAATGACCTAGCTGTGTGGCCTTGGGCAAGCCACTTAACCCCGTTTGCCTTGCAAAACCTAAAAAAAAACAAAGTTCAGCTCTTCAGAAGACCTCATTGTCCAATACTTTAACTCTTCAGCATCTTCCCAAGACAATTCAAGTGGAAGCAGTTCAGTTTTCTGGCATGGTGTTGATGGACTGTCCAGGTTTCACAGGCCTACAACAATGAGGTCATCACAATGGCTCTGAGAACCTTCAGTTTGGTAGAAACCCTAATTTCTCCCACACTTTCTCTGGAGTTTCTCAAACACTGAACTTGCTCTGGCTATCTGTGCATCAATCTCATCATCTATGTGCACATCCCTGGAAAGTATACTGCCAAGGTAAGTGAACTTATCCACAGCATTCAAAATTTCTCCATTTACTTTGACCAGCGATTCCATGTGTGAATGATGTAATGCTGACTGATGGAGGACCTCTATTTATCCTGATTGTCAGGTCAAAATTAACAAAAGCAGCAAGGAATCAATTCATAATCTGTGGCATCTTGGACTCAGAAGCTGCATTGAATGAGGGCAAACAAAGTCATGCACCCACTCTCCCTCCACTTTGGTCTTGGCTTGTAGCTTTTTCAAGTTAAATAATTTGCTATTGATGTGGAGCTGACTTTGATGCCATTTTTGTCTTCATTGAAGGCCTCAGACAGCATCACAAAAAGCATGGGAACAAACACACAGGCCTGCTTCTCTCCACTGGTGACTGGGAAACAATGAATGCATAATCCTTTACCCAGAAGCTGTGTGAGCATGCCATTATAAAACCGGCATTTACCACTGATAAACTTCTAGGGACAACCAAATTTCACCATGAACTTCCACAAGCCCTCATGACTGGTCTCTCTGAAGACGGAGGAGATGTTGGCATAGGATTGTCTGGCAAGACATTCCTTCATCAAAGAAGATGCTAACTCCACATGCAAATCAAAATTGCAGTAGTACCCAGGAAACATGAGCCGCTCAAACCCAGAGCTATCTCCATCCCAAATGTTCTAATGGACTTCTTGCCCCCAACTTGTGATAGACCTTTCAAACTCATATTGAAGTGATCAGTCACCACAACCCAACACTCCTGACTCCATAATTGTGATGTCATTAATCTTCAAAAACAGAGGATGAACAACAAAAGCACACAGAGTAGTCATTTAATTTAACAACCATTTGTTAAGTTTGGCTTATGTTGGTTTTGTGGACTATATGTAGATGGATAGTCCACAGAGCTATTCCATTTATCCATTGATCTCAGATACATTCTGTGCCTAGATAATGAGCTGGGCCCAGGATTGAGCAAGAAAACTTAAATGGGTTGAATTGCTTCTGGAGAAATTGCCAAGTGCTTTTAATGATCCAAGGTATTTTTAAAAAATCAATTTATTTATTTTTCTAACTACATGCAAAGATAGTTTTCAATAATCATGCTAAGATTTTTGAGTTTCATATTTTATCCCTCCCTCCTTTCCCTCTCCCTTCCCCCAATAGAGAGCAATCTAATATAGATTGTACATGTATATGTATGTTAAATATATTTCCATATTAATTATGTTGTGAAAGAAGAATCAGAGCAAAAAGGGGAAAAACCATGAGAGGGAGAAAATCCTATAAAACAAATTTTAAAAATTGAAAATAATAAGCTCTGGACTGCATTCAGACTCCATTGTTCCTTCTCTAGCTGTGAATGGTAGTTTTCCCCCACAAGTTCTTTAGAATTGTAATGGCCCCAGGATTTACCTAAATCAAAAGTTCATTTTTATTTGTATGAATGAATGGAAAAAATCATTTATTAATCACTATGTATGGCATAATGAATGGAAAGCTGGCTTCTGAGTCAGGAAAACCTTGGTATAAGTCTTGCTTCTGTCACACACAGGTCCAAATGACCCTTCACAACTCATTTAGCTTCTCAGGGTTCCAGGAATCTCTCCAAGACAATAAAATCCAGAGAAGATGTCAACCTGATTTGGTATAGGGAGTTCCCTCAACTGTTTCTATATATCATTGAAACACTGAAAATCACAAACCTAATCCTTCTCCTGATACTTTGTATAAGAATGACGGCTGGACAGTCAGGGTTCTCCATGGGTGGTTGCAGAGCTCTGAAGAGCGACATGGTGTGGCAGTCTCACCCACATTGGTAGTAGGAGCTCTCTTTGTCATTTTGTTGATGTTCAGTTGTTTCAGGCCTGTCTGACTCTTTGTGATCTCATTTGGGATTTTCTTGTCAAAGATAATGAAGTGGAGCCATTTTCTTCTCTAGTTGATTTTACAGTTGAGGAAACTGAGGCAAACAGGGTTAAGTGACTTGCCTAGGGTCATGGCCAGTAAGTGGCTGAGGCTGGATTTGAATTCACAAAGATGAATCTTTCCGATTCCATTATACACTGTAAAACCTAGCTGCCTAAGGAACTCTATACACAGTTAAAATTACACATCTGGTGAAAAGAAAAAAATAGAACAGCAGGTCACGGAATACCCTAGTCTTTGAACAACTGAAGTTGGCAGTGACCAAGAGGACAAAGGAGAGGAAGGTACAAAAGACTCCCAACAAGTAATTGTGCAAAAGAGTAAAACCAAAAAATGGACTGTCAGTCAAGGAATAGGAGCCAAAAATGATCACTGAGCAGCTCATATGAATTGTAGGCAAGCATGCAGTGTCAAGACAACTAGAAGAAAGCCTCCAGAATGTTTAGTATGGGATGAATGGGGTTTTCAGTATGTATGAGCTGCAATCTGCATCAAAGGAGGAGATTGTGTACCCATAGAAGCACATGATCAACAAAGTTCATGGAAACAATACCAAGTACTAGAGAAACTACAAAGATAAAGATGTGGTGCTGCCCTCATGTAGCTCACAGTCTAGAGAAGGTATTTGAGATGCACAAATGTTTATAATGCAGCATAATGAATGATAAGAGTAGAAGACAAGGGGCAGCTAGGTGGCGCAGTGGATAGAGCACTAGCCCTGGAGTCAGGAGTACCTGAGTTCAAATCCAGCCTCAGACACTTAATAATTACCTAGCTGTGTGGCTTTGGGCAAGCCACTTAACCCCATTGCCTTGCAAAAAAAAAAAAAAGAGTAGAAGACAAAAAGGAGCCAAGTTTTAAAAAAAAGCATCATGGGAGAGAAGAGTCAGAGGAGGAAACAGTATCAGAGTTGGACATTGAAGGATTGGCAGGATTTTCAACATGGAGAAAAGTATGAGGAAAGACAAAGTATAGATCTTGTGTGGGGGGAATTACAGGAGTTAGGTCAGTTATGCATGAAATAACACCATCCAAAACCCTTCCTTCTGGTCCTCACTGAGCCCCTGGAGAACAGGGAGACAACTAAAGTTGCATGACTCTCTGGAGGGATGAGGTGAGTAAAGGGCAGGAAAATGAGTTGTTGATTTACTGGTCCTTGTATCTTTGATTGCTCAGGGATTTTCCTCCATCCCAATCAATCACTAAGCTTTTATTAAGCATCTAATGCATACGTAATAACACTGTGCTAGACTCTGGTGGTACAAAGATGAAATGGTCCCTATTCTGATGGAGCTTGCATTTTATGGGAAGAAATCACATAGGCATTAATAATAATAATAATAATATAGAACATGTTCCAAATAGGATAATTTGAGATAGGAGACACTAGCAGCTTGGGGTATGAGGAGGGACTTCATATAGATTAGAAGGTCTCACTTAAGCTGAGTATTTAAGGAAACTGAGGATTTAAGAGTCAGAGGGGGGAGGGAAGAAAATGTATTCCAAAGTCACAGAGACAGAAACCCAGATGCCCTGCATATGGAACAGGAAGAAGGTGGGGTAACTAGATTTTAATGTGTGAGAAGGAAAACATGCCTAATAAGGCTGGAAAGGAAGGCTGGGTCAAGGCAAAACAGAGGAGATTCTACTTGATTCTAGAAGTAATAGGATCCACTGGAGTTAATGGAGAGAGGGGGTGTGTAATGAGGATGATATTTACAGAGGTGATTTGATCCTCCAAACAATTTAGGACTAATGCGTTATAATTACTCCCATTTTGCAGATAAAGAATCTGAGACTTGGGGGCAGCTAGGTGGTGCAGTGGATAGAGCACTGGCCTTGGAGTCAGGAGTACCTGAGTTCAAATCCAGCCTCAGACACCCAATAATTACCTAGCCCTGTGGCCTTGGGCAAGCCCCTTAACCCCATTGCCTTGAAAAATCTGAAAAAAAAAAAAGAATCTGAGACTTGAGAAAGGTTAGTAGTTGACTCGGCCAGAGTCACATCTCTAACAAATGTCTGAGATAGGATTCAAACTCAGATTCTCTATTTCACAAAAACTGAGGAAGTCAGGAACCTCAGGACCTGAAGGGAATATAATGAAGGGTATTGTAAATCCCCTTGTGTGTTGTAAGTGAAGCTTCAGTTTGGAGACCATAGTCACTCAGCATAGGTGTGGGAAAACTGTAGGATGGAAATGAATCGAGGACCCGGGTGATGGGATCAAGGAGTGTGTGTGTGTGTGTGTGTGTGTGTGTGTGTGTGTGTGTGTCTTATTGCTGTCTCCCTCCCCAAGCAGGGTTGCGATGGAGACTGTGTCCCTGGAGCATCAGATCCAGAGTGTGCAGCGGCACATCGCCTTCTTGAAAAAGGAGCAGATGGAGCTGCTGCGAGACTTACACCTAGAGATTTTACGCCTGCAGAAGCACTGCTCAGGTGAGGGCACCTTCCCCCTCCTCCCTTCCCCAAAGGCTTTGCAGCTCACATTCTTTTCAAGAAGCTGTGAGAGGGCCCAGAGCTCCCCAAAGACCAGACACACAGAGTTCAAGGGAAAAGGGAAGAAAAGAAAAGAGAAAGGAGAAGAGAAGGGAGAAAATTGGAGGGAAAGACAAGGAAGAAAAGGGAGGAAGAGAGGAAGAGGGAAAAGAAAGGAGAAAGGAGAGTTGGAAAGGAAGAGGAGAAGAGAAAGGAAATAGAGGGGAAAGCATGGAGAGGAAGGGAATGGAAGGAAAAAGAGGAGAAGATAGAAGGCAAGCACCAGAAAGGAGAGAGGAAGAAAAAGAAAAGGAAGAGAAAGAGAAAGGAAGATTGTGAGGGGGAGATGACTTGGAGTGAAAGGGATGAAAAAAGAAGGGAAAGGAGGGAAATAAGGAAAATAGGAAAGGGAGATGGAGGAGACAGACGTAGAGAGGAAGGTAAAAGAGAGAAATAAATCACAGATCTTGGATTTCAAGTTGGAAGGGATCTTAAAAGTCATTGATTCTAAGTCTCTCATTTTACCAATGACAAATTTGAGACTTAGTGAGGTTATTGACTTGCTCATGTTCATACAAACATTATGTAGTAGAGGTTTGAACCCAGGTCTTCCTGGTTCCAAGCCCAGAAAGCTCTGGGTCAAATATCTACAGGTATTGGGATGGCTAGGTGGCATAGTGGATAAAGCACCGACCTTGGAGTCAGGAGTACCTGGGTTCAAATCCAGTCTCAGACACTTAATAATTACCTAGCTGTGAGGCCTTGGGCAAGCCACTTAACCCCGTTTGCCTTGCAAAAACCTAAAAAAAAAAAATCTACAAGTATTGCTGTAAACATTTTTATTAAATACCTATGCAAGGTAACCTTATGGGAAGGGAGTGAGGAAAGGTTTTGGGCAGAAGGTGACTCTTAAACTTAATGACTCTTAAGGTGAATGTTTAAGGAAACTAGAGGTTCCAACAGAAGGAAATGAGGAGGAAAGAAATTCCAGGCATGATGGAGGTGGTGAATGGTTTCTGTGAGGAACAGCAAAAGGGGAAGAGGAAAGGAATAGGAACAGAGGGATTTGAAGGAGAAAAAAAAGGTATTGAAAGGGAGGTAAAGCAAATGACTGGAAGAGGGAGAGAGATCTAGGGAGATTGTGGATTAGGAACACTTAACAGGAGTTGAAAGCAAAGAGAATGGCCGTGAATAAATGGACAAAACTAGAGACATCTCTTCCTGTCTAATCCCAGAAAAACAGAGACAGAGAAATACAGAAAAACAGAGTGTAGGAACAGAGATTAGACTTCTTCTCTAAACCCAACATTCTAAGACACCCTAGTCAGAGAAACAGAAATTCTGAGCTGCTCAGAGACCTCAGAACAAGATGTTTCCAGTCAGCAAATCTGGGAGACACTTGGGTATTGACAGTTCCTCCAAAAATCTATTTATACAAGAGTCTCTGAGTATGAAAAGGATTAAATGGAATATAATGGAATAATAAAGAAATGGAGGAGTTTGTTTCTATGATTCTATGTTATGTAAAGGGGTGGGGGATGGAAACTAGGAAGCAAGAAAGTTTTTAGTTTGTATATGGAGGAAGGAAGGAAGGAAGGAAGGAAGGAAGGAAGGAAGGAAGGAAGGAAGGAAGGAAGGAAGGAAGGAAGGAAGGGAGGGAGGGAGGGAGGGAGGGAGGGAGGGAGGGAGGAAGGGAGGGAGGAAGAGCTAAACCTAATGTGGGGCAACCAGGGATTTATTCTAGGGTGTAGACATCTTGAGCTGCCCTTCTGGAGTTGGGACAATTCTTCCCACTGTTTTTCCACGAAGGCAGCTAGGTGGTGGCAGAGTGCACAGAATGTCCTGAAGTTAGGAAGCTCTGAGTTCAAATCCAATCTCAGAAACTTACTAGCTTTGTGTCTCTGAGTAAGTCATATAACTTCTCTTTGCATCAGTATCCCAGTTATAAAATGAGAATAAATAGCAGCACTTAGTGTGCTAGGTTCTTGTGAGAATCAAATGGTATAATATTAGTAAAGGGCATAGCACAGTAAAGTTTGTCCTTCATTTTCAAAGACCACGATATCAGGGAGGTGGAAACATGACAAGCACATGAATTGGATGAGTGGAGGGGGGGGATTGTCACCAGTCTCACTTTCTCCTTCAGAATCATCTGGATTTAGAGGACAGAAATGGATCAGGACAACTGGAGATAGCCCCAGATGTGAGGCAATCAGAGTGAAGTCACTTGCCCAAGGTCACACAGTTAGTAAATGGCAAGTGTCTGAGGTCATATTCGGACACCCGACTCCAAGTCCAGTACTCCATTCACTGCACCTGCCCCCCCCATCTGCCCTGCATAACATTCTTGGGGACTGGATTCTTGAGAACTGAATAGCACAAGAGGCTTGATAAATGTTTTTCTCTCTCCTGTTATCCAATTGACCTGAGTCATTCTAGACCTTGACTTGGTTCCCTCAAGGTTCCACAGTACTCTTTTCCCAAGACTAACTTTTTTCTCCACACCCCACTTTCTCTGGGGCATAGCACCCCCTTCTCCACATTTGACTGTACCAGTAGGTAGGCCATCCTATGGACACTACCAACACCTTCCCCCTCCCCCACCAGCTGACCATCATCTTTGGTCACCCCATCCCCCAGATTGGTTACACTCTCTTTACCCTAAGTGAAAAAATTCCTGATAAATGGTAAGGAAAGAAGGAGGAAGTTCTGTAGAGACAAAAAAGATCTTGTCCTCTCCTCCTAAACTTGCCAGACATCACCCAGGTAGTCAATATCAGCCCAGGTCCAAAATACTGAATTATCAAGTCAAAGACCCTGGGAATCTTCTCCTAAAATACCTTCAATCTGCCCTACCCAGATCTCACTTGATCTGTCATTCTGCCTTGAAAGAAAAGTCAGGGAGTCCTTTTCCTAGAGCACTTAGATTCAATTCTGAAGGTCTCTTCTCATTTAAAGCTGGGGCCCTTCTGGTCCTTCCCAGCCAGTGTCCTGAGTCAGTAATTTCTAACTCCCATCATTCTGCTAAATTAGCAAATTTAAACATAGATGGATGAGTTAGTATCTCTTTTTTCCCTCCTGGGGAGAAAATCCAAGGGAGGACAAGGTTATGAGATGATACTTTCAGCTTTCATGGGTATGGGCACACCCTCCAATCAAAGCAGAGTTCAACCCTCCAGGCCTTCACTGTCTTCCATTAGTAAGTGTGACCAAAAAAATTGAAAAAGTCATCACTTGATGATTGACTTCCTAGTATGAGTGTCTTGTCATCAGATTTCACAGGTATGCTCATTTTCATCAGTATTCAAGCCCTGCAAATTTGTGTAGATCTTTGCTTCACATAATTAAGTAGCATTGATCTGGCCTTGAGGCTAGGAAGAACTGGGTTCAAGTCCTACTTCTGTTACATACTGGCTGTGTGACCATGGTCAATTCACTTGACTTCTTAGCCCCCCAGAGGGCTACTAGGTGGCACAGTGCATAATGCAATGGACTTGAAGTCAGGAGGACAGGCATTTGAATCAGACCACAGACACTTGACTCTTACTAGTTGTGTGACCTTGGGCAGATCATTTAACCCTGATTACCTCATACCCAGGGTCATCTCCAATTGTCCTAATTCATATCTGGTCACTGGAACCAGATGGTTCTAAAAGTGAGACTGGTGACTTAGCACAGCACCCCTTACTCAAAGCCAATTCCCCTGCTTGACGTGGCATTACCTCCCTGATGTCATGGTCTTCTTGGAAAATGAAGGACAAATTATTATTATTATTATTATTATTATTACTATCCCCAGATGACTCTCAGACTATGAATTGCAAAGAAAATGCTTATTTATATTGATATGAGATTTCCCTCATCAAACAATTTCCTGTATTGTGGATGTCACCAATCCAGGTCCTATTCAAATCCCTTATCAATCCCTGTGCATTGCAGCCCACGTTAGTGATCTAGCCACTCATAATTATGAAGAAGATTGGTCAAGATAAGCATAAGGTATTCTGATTCTCAATTCAGATGTACCCGGAAGGTTGTAGTATTACCATTTGTTCTTTTTCCATGTTTTTTCTGACATTTCATTCAAGTTTAAAATGTCCATAAGAGCTTCTCATAATTGGCCAGAAATGACTTGTCCATTTTATCTGTAAATGGATTGTGGTCTTTTGCATCCTTGAGATATGATAAAAAAAGAACACTTAGTTCACATCTGACTCTGTCTCTTACTGTTCCTGTGGCCTTTAACATTAATGGGTCTCATTTTCCTTCTCCATAAAATGAAAGGGTTGGACTGGAAGACCATAAGAACCCTTCCAGTCCAAGAGCCCATGAAATTTACTGTAGAAATTTCCGGAGCTTTCACTTGTCAGGAGTTACTAAAAAAAAAGAAGAAAAGAAGAAAAGGACCCTACTCAAAGCTATCCCTTCCTCCTGAGAGCTCCCAAGTCCCCTGTTTGAACAGACATATATGTAGGCATATAAGTTTCCAAGTCACATTCTGAAAGAAATGGGGGAGGGTGGCTAGGTGGTGTAGTGGATAGAGCACCAGCCCTGGAGTCAGGAGGACCTAAGTTCAAATCTGACCCCAGACACTTAATAATGACCTAGCTGTGTGGCCTTGGGCAAGCCACTTAACCCCATTGCCTTGGGGGAAAAAAAACCTTAAAAATAAAAGAAATGGGGGGAGAGTCAAAAGGAAATCAGTGTGAAATTCAGTGTGATAAGAGATTGTACTTTCAAGACCCATCATGCCATGATAAGGCATTACAATGACCATAATAGAGGGCACCAGACAGAGTTTTGCTCAAATTCAATCTTCAGTGGTCTTCCCCAGGCCTAAATGAGATCCTCAGAACAGAGTCTTCTAGAAAAGAATCTAGCTTGTCAAAGCATGGATTTCAAGTGCTCAAAATCCATCAGGTGTAACCTCATTTTACAGGGAAGGAAATTAAGGCCTAGAAGGAGGAAGAGTGTCCAAGACCCCAAGAGCAGTAGATCATAGAATTAGAGTTGGAAGGTTTTCCTTCCTTGTACAAGTCTTTTACCAAGGAAATCCCTGCCGTAACATTCTTGAGGAGAACCCAGTTTCTGTATGAACACCTCCAAGGAGGCAGATGCCGTCACCTTGCAAGACAGTTCATTTCAACTGGACTTTCCCACTGTCCCATTTCTTTTTGATTCCTCATTATTTCTTCCAGGCTCTGTTCCCATGGATCTGTATTCCTCTGTAGTGACACCATGCCTAGCCTCTCTGTACCACACACTGGGAGTTCTAGAGAGGAAGGAAAGAGAACTGTCTGGTGCCTGTGGGGGCTAGATGATGAGTTCCTGTCTGGGAGAAAAACTTGTCCTGGCAAAATATAAATCCTCTTTCACTGCCTGTTCATCCAGGAGGGCAGAGTTTAAAAAAAAGAAGAACCAAGAGCTGTTCACCACTGCTCCATTTCCCCAAGAAAAAGTGATCTCTCTCTCTCCCCCTCTCTCTTTCTCTGTTTGCCTGTCTCTCTCTCTCATTGTCTCTCTCTGTATCTCTCTCTCTCTCTCTCTCTCTCTCTCTCTCTCTCTCTCTCTCTCTCTCTCTCTCTCTCTCTCTCTCTCTCTCCCCCTCTCTCCTGTAGACTTCTCAGCTTCTCAGTCTTTCATGTATCGATTAAAGAAGTAAAAATAACTCTGAGTGAGGCAGGGTCAGAAGCCTGCTTTAGCAGCAGCCTCCAGCCCCAGCCTGTTGGAAAGAGTGAGGGTGAGATCATCCCAGAGTCTGGGGAGTTGGGGGTGGGGGGAAGAAGACAGAAAAGGGAGAAGGGAATATAGTAAAGATCAGAGAATTGAGAAAAGAGGTGGAGGAGGGATGGAGAATGGAAAGTCCTTAGAGAACATGATGTTGTTAAGCTGTGCTGTGACTCAACTTGGGGTTTTCTTTCCCCTGTTCCTACTTAATAGTATTTGACTTTATTTTTCCAATTAAATGTAAAGATAGTTGCCAACATTCATTTTGGGGTTTTCTTTTCAAAGATCCTAGAGCAGTTTGCCCCTTCCTTCTCTGGTTCGTTTGACAGATTAGGTCACTGAGGCCAACAGTGAAATCATTTGCCTGGAGTCACCCAGCTAGGAAGCATCTGAGGTCACATTTGTACTCAGGTCTTCCTGACACTAAGTCTGGTGCCGCTGTGCTACCAACTGCATTACTTCCATTAGATCCTCTTGTTTCCGAGATGGTTTAGTCCAATACACCATTTTATAGATGACTGGAAAAGTGATAGGTCTTGTCCCAGTGAATGGAGCTAGGAAGCCAACTCTATTGATGGTTCTTCATGATCACCGTTGCATGAAGGAAGCATGGTAATGTTTGCATCCTGAAGGAGGATGGGGAGGGATAAGTGAAGATGCCAGACTTGGGCAATGGATGTCACTTCCCACCCTCCCACCCCTGCCCTCTGGTCTCCTCAGTGCCTAGCCTGGCCCCTGAGCTCTGCTCAGTTACCTTAAGAGAGCTCTGCTCGGCTTCTAAGGTATCCAAGATGCAAGGGCCCCCATCTGGGACTAAGCCTCCCATAAGCAGGGAACTGTGGGGAGCATCCCAAGTGGCTACTGGGGTTCAGCTGGAGGTCACACTAGAGCCAAGGTTTAAAGAATCTCAAACATTTCCAAGCTATTACCAAGCCCCCTTCTCCCCTCCTACCTTGCCCCATGAAATCTAAGGTAGGGGACAAAGGAGCCTCCCTAGGTTTCATCGAATGTTAGGACTGGAACAGGAACAATCACCCAGACCAAAGCCTTCCCTTTGTAGGAGAGAAAACTTAGATCAGCCACCTCCATATAGCTGGTGCCAGCATTGCTCCTCTGACTTCAATCTCAAATGTTTCTACAAGGAGGTGGGTTTGTACCAAAGTCTTCAAGGCAGAAGAAGGGTGCCTAACAGGTAGATTAATGGCAGGGATACCTATTATATAATCAGAGAAAATGCATTATCTCTGGAGGAGGTGGCTAGAGACTGGCCAGAATTTGGGCAGCCAGTCTATCACTGCTTCATTCTGGATGGGGAGAGTCTTTCCCTCCCCCGGAGGCACAAGAGGTCCCATCAGCCCCACTCCCATCCTGTACCATTCCCTAGGCAAACCTCAGTGGGGCTATATTTATGCCGTAACCAACCTCCCTCGTCTCTGCTATCCTTCTGCTCAACACAATCATGGATTAGAACAAACTGATCGAGGGAACAGCAGGGGGGAAGGGAAGCCTGTGTCATTCTCTAGCCCATAACACCTCCTTCCCCTTTGCACCTACCAGCAATTGGGAATTTATTGTTCTTGCTTTCCTTGCAAACCTCCTCCTGGCAACCCCAACCATAACCCTTGCTAAAAGCTTCCAGAGGTAAATGTAAAACAGTAAATAATCATATTCAATCCCCCTTCCTTCAAAAAATAAGAGAAAGGCAAAGGGATACCTTTGGAGTATTGGGAGGTTCAAGAATAGGAAAGGATAAAAGGAGCCTACTGATGGGTCTACTGATAAGGTCAGGAGTCTGATTCTCTCTTCTCCTCAATATTTACACACATGATGAAAGTCATCCATCTCTCCACCTCCAAATTACTTTAATTATTCATCAATTCTTTTTTTTAAGGCAATTAGGATTAAGTGACTTGCCTAGGGTCATAAAGCTAGTAAGCATCTGAATTATATTTGAACTCAGCTACTCTATCCACTATGATGCCACTTGACTACTCTGTCATCATTTTTTTTTTTAGGTTTTTGCAAGGTAATGGGGTCAAGTGACTTGCCCAAGGTCACACAGCTCGGTTATTATTAAGTGTCTGAGGTCACATTTGAACTCAGGTCCTCCTGACTCCAGGGTGGTACCTGTACCTGGAGACTGTGTACCTCCATTGTACCACCTAGCTGCCCCTGCCTTCAATTCTTGATTGCAGACGCAGCTAGGTGATGCAGAGGACCATAGGGAGGGCAAAACGCATGTTAGTTGTGTGATCTTGAACAAATCACTTTACCTCCTTCTACCTGAATTTCCTCATCTGTAAAATAGATTGTTGGGAAGATAAAATGAAATAATATTTCCAAAGCGCTTTGCAAACCTTAAAGAGATATATGAATTCTAACTATTTTTATGAAATCTTTCTTCCTATAAGGCCCAGTTTTGGTTCTGTATTTCCAGGAAATCTTCCCTAAAACCCTCTGCCTCCTCAATTTTCTTAGTACACTCTGTCGAAATTTTTTCTTGGTTCCTTAGCACTGTCTGCTTTTCTTTGTAATTGTTTGCATATATAACTTATTCTTTTGTAAGTTTCCAGAGAGCATCTCTATTTTTGCCTTCATGTTGATCTAATAGATATATTATATCATATATAATATCATATTTATTATTATATATTGTATATAATATATTATATCATATATAGAATATAGCTCTAGGTCCTCAGCCCCTCTAAGCAAGGAGTTGGAGAGGCAATGTGAGATGGTAGCAAGAACATGGAGTTAGTCAGTGGCTATAAGTTCAAACCCAGCTACCCCCATTTGCTACCTGAGTGACCTTGGACAAGACCCATGAACTCTGGGAACTGTTTCACCCCCTGAAAAAATGAAGGAGTCAGACTGGATAACCTCTGAAATTCCTATCAACTCTAAATTTCAGGTCCCTTGATATTGATATTGATCCCTTGATATCCTAGTTCTGTGACAAGCAACCTGAGCCACTTCAACTTCTTTGACCTCAGTTTCTTCATCTGTAAAGTTGGATTTTACAGAATGATCAGCCTAAATTATTTCCAAGATCCCTTTCAGTTCTAAAGTTAGGGCCTAACAAAGAATAAAATCAACTATTTCCAGAGCTTTCTGGAAAACTCCTAAATAATATCACTCAAGGTGGCATTGACTGGTTCATTCTTTCTTTCTTTTTCTTCTTTCCATTCTCCCTTCCTCCATTTCTATATATCATTCTCCTTCCTTTCTTCTTTCCTTTTTTCTCCCTTCCTCCCTACTTCCTTCTTTTTTTCTTTCTTCCTTTCTTCATTCTTCCTTCTCAGAGAAGAGCAGAATAATAACCCCTTACTTTTCAGTCAAGTGATCTGAATGGAAAGTAGAAGGAGTCACTGTCCCTTTATGTCCAGACCTTTCTCAAACCTGGGTATCCTCAATTATTTCTTCTCTCCCCTCCCTCCACCAGCAAAGTGATTCTCACAGTCCACCAATTATCCACCAGGTGGCGTGAGGCTTTCAGGTATGACTAATCTCCTTAAGAGTCCCTTAAAAGGGGTTGGAGCATTCTTACAACTAAACTCAGGTATGGGTACCTGTCTTCCCTTTCCCTCTCTCAGTGGGGCCAATCCTTGTTCCTAGGGATTGGCTGTCATTTCCTGACAAGAAACACGAGGACACACACATGCATATGCACTAATAATAATTCCCCTCTCTCTTCTTTCCCCTCAGAACTGACCCGTGACCTGGAAACCAAAGAGTCACAGACAGACCAGCAAGGTAAGAAAGCCATCCTTAAGAAGATAGTAAAGGGGATGGGGAGAAATAAAGACACAAATCATTCACTCAACAAACATTTATGAACAACCTACTGTGTGCCAGACTCTAGGTAATGTAATGGGCATAGATACAAAGACAAAAGTGAAAAGATTCTGACATTTCAGAAACTGATCTTCTGTTAGGGAGACAGCATGAATGTGAGTATAGACAAACAGGCTCAGAATCCATCCAAGGCAATGTCACTTGACCAAGTTGGGGGAAGGAGATAGAGATTAGTAGGTAGGGAGAGTCAAGAAAATTCTATAAATGAAGTGTCTTTGAGCACAGTTTTTTTTTTTAAATGAGGATTTTAAGAGAGTAGTAAGAAATAATGGTCAGTATAGTCATATGGAGGTGGGAAATAAACTACTCTCTGTGAGAAAAAACAAGAAATTGTGTAAAAGTGTAATAAGATTGAATAAACTTGGAAAGGTATACTGGAAGCAAAAAAAATGCAAAGAACTTTAAATGCCAAACAGGAGTAGAGGATTTGCTGAACAGAGCGGTTACAAGCTCAGGTCTGTAGTTTAGGAATTTCACTTTGGCAACTGTGTAGACTGTAGAGGATGTATTGGAGAGATGAAGAAATCATCTAGTTGTTTCAGTCATATTGAATTCTCCATGACCTATTTGGGTTTTCCTAGGCAAAGACACCTTGCCATTTCTTTCTCCAACTTATTTGAAATATCAGAAAGTTAAGGCAAACAAGGTCAAGTGACTTGTCCAGGATTACCCAGCTAGAAAGTGTCTGAAGTCCATAGGTCCAGCATCCTTGCCATTACGTCAACCTAGCAGCCAAAGAAGCTACTGCAGCAATCCAAACAGGTGGTAAAGGCCTGAACAAAGGTGTTGACTATGAGTGGAAAGAAAGGGGTGGGTATAAGAGCTGCTTTAGAGTATAATCCAGATGATTTGACAGCTAATTAGATATATATGGGGTGAGGGAGAGGAAGGAATAAGGATGACACCAAGATGTTGAACCTGGGTAACTAGAAGCATGGTGGTGCACTCAACAGAGATAAGAAAATCAGAAGAGGACTGAATTGGGTTAAAGGGAGAGGGGAGGATAATAGCAAACTAAGTTTGTGTTATACATATTGAATATGTCCAATAAGCAATTGTGATGTAGACTAAAAAATCAATAAAAATTCCCAGGTTGGATATAAAGAGCTAAGTACCATTTTGTAGTGATAATAGTTGAACCCAAGAAAACTAATGAAGTCACCAAGAAAAAATGTAGAAAGAGAAGAGAGCCTTGGGAGAACCGAGCTGTAGTCTTTAATGCCCCCCTTAGAGAAGAACCTGCTACCATCTCCTCTAGATAGGGGTGAGATGCTTAATTGGGGAAATGGGGACAAGGCACAGCTCACCTGGAAGAAGGGAGGACCAGCCATGCCCAACTCTGTCTATCTCTTTAAAAATTCCCTTTGGAAATTTGTTGTCCTTAATGTTTTGAGGCATCAACCATTTTATAAGGCATTACATAAAACAAACAATCAGGTGAACACATGAATGTTTTCTTTTTCTCTAGATGTTTTGGCATCTGGGAAATAATCTGAATGGAAGGACTGGGGTATTGGAGAGGGGTAAATTGTCTGGGATTTCCATATTTGGTTCCTTGAGTGATCAGGCATTCATTTGTAGGCTAAAACTTATCCTTTAAAAATCTAGAATGCATATCTAAGGATATAGACACTCCACATATGAGGAATGAGAGATATATGGGCAAAGAATATAGGATAGAGAAAAGTGTATCAGGGTCAGGAAGGGAGGCGGGGGACTCCATCAGACATCTGATCACATTCACATTCCTCTTGACACCCCCTCTTGCCTAATCCCATGTGATGCTCCATCATGCTTGGCAAACATTTAGCCTAGTCTGCTTCTCCAAGACTATTATTTCAGGAAAGCCCCAAAAACCTTCCCTCCTCTCTCCATTCTCCATCCATCACCTCCTTCCCCTACGCTTCAGTCTAAAAGTTTGATCAAGTCAGCTCTGACATTGCTGCAGGGAATGACTCAAAAAATGATCCCACCCAGGAGTCCCACTTTCTAAATTTTCTAACCCTAGTCACCACTCCCTTTTGTCCCGCCTAGGAATCTAAAACTCCTGGTCAGGGGTTGTTTCTGCCTTTGAATTTCTATCCCCAGAGTTTAGCTCCAAGTTTGGCAGAACTTGGTACTCAGTAAGTCACTTAATAAGTCATTTTTTATTCATCCATTCCTTCTCCAAGTGTTGATTATACACTCTAGGAGTTGAGGAAGAAAGAAAAGGGGAAATCTAGATTCTTAGCTTTAGAGCTGCTATGACATAGATGGGAGGGGGGAGAGAGAGAGAGAGGAAGAATGGAAGAGAAAGGAAGAAAGGTAAGAAGAAAAGGAAGGAAGGAAGGAAGGAAGGAAGGAAGGAAGGAAGGAAGGAAGGAAGGATGGAAGGAAGGAAGGAAGAGAAAGGAAGAAGATAGACGGATAGATGGATGGTAAGTAGTAGGTAGTAGATAGATATTGTTCAATCATTTTTCAACTATGTCTGACTCTCAGAGACCCTATTTGGGGTTTTCTTGGCAAAGATCCTGGGGTGGTTTGCCATTTCCTTCTCCTGCTCATTTGACAGATGAGGAAACATGTAAGCAGGGTCACACAGCCAGTAAGTGCCTGAGGCCAGATTAGAACTCAAGAAAATGAGTCTTCCAGATTCCAAGCCCAGTGCTCTATCCACTATAAAGCCACCTAATTACCCAGGGCAGCTATATGGCACAGTGGATAGAGCACTGGCCTTGGAATCAAGAGGATAACAGTTCCAATCCAACCTCAGACACTTGATACTCACTAGCTATGTGACCTTGGTCAAGTCACTTTAACCCAATTGCCTTGCATTCAAGGCCATCTCCAATGTCCTGATTCCTATCTGGCCACTGGACTCAGATGGCTCTAGAGAAGAAAGTGAGACTGATGATTTAGTACAGCAACCCCTCATTCAAATCCAATTCATGTACTTGTCATAGCATCACCTCCCTGATGTCATGGTCTTCTTCAGGAATGAAGGACAAACATTATTATGAAACCAAAATACCCCCAGATAGAGTATTTATTAAAGTTTTATTGTGTGCCAAGCACTGTATGAAACACAGAATAGAAGGAAGTCACTGACCTCTAGTAATTACACTCTAATCAAAGACCATTCAAAAAATAATGCTAGAAAAGGGGGTTACAATCGGAGAGGGTGCATGAAAACTCCCCCACCAGAACCAGAGGATCCAAGGGTGGAGTCCCAGGTGGGGGAGAAAAATGGAATGCTGAAAAGGCTGCTTGAAAAATGACTTGAAAGTTTGGGCTCCAGCAAGTCCAGGCAACATCACACCTGATAGATGAGGGTGGGGTGGGAGTAGAAGGTGAAGGTGTGGAATCATTTCACTTGCTGTCACTCTCTAGAGATGCCCCCAGATCTCTCCCTAAAAGAGTCCTATCAGAGGAACATCCAGATGAGAGCAGGGATACGTCCATCCTTTGTTCCAGTCAACTCCCAAATCAGCCTGGAGCTACATATGCTATTGGGGGATGCGGGGAAATCAATCTGTCAACTAGAGACTCATCTTCCTAAGTCCACATCTAGCCTCAGACACTTACTGGTAAGGGTGATCTTGGGCAAGTCACTTAACCCTGTTTCCCTCAGTTTCCTCATCTGTCAAATGAGCTGGAGAATGAAATGGCAAACCCCTCCAGTATCTCTGCCAAGAAAACCCCAAACAAGATCAGGGAGAATAAGACATGACTGAAACAAGTAGACAACAATAGTATCTGAGAATTATCTCTCAGGTCCTGAAATTTAGTTTGGAGTTGGCAGAGGGAAGAATTCATGGACAAAATGACCCAGAATTATGGGGGACAGATAAGTTTATTTATGCTTCAGCAAAGATATAGTTTCTCCAAGTGGAATGATTTCCATGGAAGAACTAGCAAGGGACTAGAAATAGGTACATTTTTTTAAAGTAAAAGGGAAGGAAGGAGGGGTAAGCTTTGAGGGATTGGGGAAGGCTTATTAAGGGGGATACTTTCTGTACAAGTGTGGTTTGGGGAATTACATTAGAAATAATGAAGGATAGTTTGCTCATTATTTGGGCAAAAATGTTTATCTCTACATTCTTTGTGTGCCTCAGTGGGCCAGATGGTTCTGCTCCATGTCTGGGGCATGATAACTTTGACATAAGATATGGAGATGTTTATGGGCCATAGAGTACATGATATGGGAAAGATTTCTGACCAGATACAGAGTATGTGAGATAGTCTTTATGAACTCAAGCAGAGGCACAAAACAAGTTTTCTCAGATATATTAGAAAAACATAGAATAACTTTTGTAGGCAGAAAGTCAGCGAAGAGACCAGTACAAGTTAAGTCTACTATGGATTTTCTGCCCAATATATATCCAATCAGTTAGGATCAAATGAGAAAAATAATTAAGGAAAAGATAGTTGGCATAAAGGAAAGAGTCTGAGGTTGCAAATTGTGAGCCTCCTAATCAGGGCTCTTTTGGGAGGGGGGGATTGCTTGTTTCTTTTTAACTTATTAACTGTATTACTAAATATAAATCCAGCAACTTCTCAGAGTCTCATCTAAAAAATAAGCAAACCCCTTCCAGCTTTAGCATCCAGGGATTGTCTCAGCTTCTTGATTTCCATCCCAATCCTAACAACCACAACCTTTAATGGCTCCCCATGGCTGGTCATATAAAGTTCAGAATCCTCAGGCTGAAATTCAAAGATTTCTATGATCTTGCCCCAATCAAACTTTTCTTGGCACCCTCTAACCTTCCACTTCCCTCTGAACATACCTTCCACATACCCTGCAAGTATCTTGTGTGTAGCTAGATCTTTACATGTTGCCTCCCCATTAAAATTCAATCTCCCTGAAAGCCAGGGATTGGTTTTGGTTTTGGTTTTTGCCTCTTTTTGTATCCTCTGCCCTTCATGCAGTGCCTGATAAGTAATGAGTAATTGCTGAGTGAATTGACTGACCACTTTCAGTCTTTCTCTCCTACTAGAGGTCATTTGATTCAATGAAAAGTCACCTTTTTTTTCTTTTCTTTTGCAATGATTAAGTTCTATAAAACTCCTTTATGTAGGAGATATACCAGATAGTGTGTCTATAATTCCAGCAGGATATTGGAGGATACTGCCCCATATCCAAGGCTCCAGGCTGTAAGTACTGAGGGGGGGTGGAACTAAGAATCAGTTATGTTTGCTCCAATTTCCCAAGCAGCAGCAAATATGTCTTATCCTCAGATTGCTGGCTGTAACATTCTTCTTTCTATCCTATTCTTCTATTGAAATCTATGAAAGGCAATGAAGTTCCCAGAATGTTGGACCTGGAGTCAGGAAAACTTATTAGCTGTGAGACCATGGGCAGGTCAATTAACCTCAGTTTGCCTCAGTTTCCCCAGCTGGAAAAATGGGGATCATAATAGCATCTACCTCTCCGGATTGTTGGGGGGGATCAAATGAGATAATCATTGTAGCACAGTAGCTGGCATAGTAGATACTATCTAAATATTAGCTATGATGATGGGATGATGATGAAGTGAAGGAAGGTATGTTAAGTAGCTGCTGATGCTTTATCCCCTATCAGTGGCTGACTAAACTCAATCCAGATCAGATCAGTAAACCTAAGCTAAACCAATTTAAAACCAGTCCTGGTTGCCTTGACGTCAAAGACTTTGGGCAAGTAGTCAAAGAAATGAGAGAAAAGAAGAGGAAAAGAGTCCGTTCCCTCCTTCTATGTTTTTCTGGATGCAATAATCATTTCTAGAGTTGGCCTCACAATCAGGAATTTCCTGCATGTGAAGGAGATGTATTCTGACCAATATCCATGAACAACATTCACTTCCCCAAGAACCCTTTGCCCTTATCTGTGTCTTTGCTAATTACAACTCCTTCATTTTAAAATTAAGAAACTGAGACCCTGGAATGTTAGGGACTTGCCCTGAGGTCAACCATGTCAAAAATAGAGTGATTCCTATTACAACCACATTGGCTTCCTAATGATCTGCTACAAACTCTCCCTTCTGTCCTCTATCAGACCTAGCTCAAACACCACCTCAATCTCTAATCTCACCCACCGTCACCAGGAGAAATGGAAAAGCTCCCCACCAGGAACTCTTTACAATGTAGAAATGTCCAATCAAAGCATACACATACCTGGTGGTACTTTTTAATACCTATTAATACCTACCTTCCAAGGTTGTTTTTGAAAATTGAAGTGTGATATTGGTATCATTATTAATGAGAATAGTAGCTAAAATTACTAGAGCAACTTTAAGGTCAGCAATGCATTTTACAGGTGCATTAAATCCTCATACTAAAGCTGACTGAAATTTTCTACTTTATATGGTGTGAAGAGATTCTCACAATAATCTAGTGAAGTTAATATTATTATTATTATTATTATTATCTGCAGGATAAGGAAGGAAACTATGGCTGAGAGAGATTAAATGGCTTGCCCAAGGATATACAGCTAGTCCCTGAGGCATAAAGTTAGACTTATCAGTAGTCTATTTTCTTCAAACAGGGGAAAGAGTCTTCCTAGCCTCTGACAGGGAGGGACCATCTTCACATCCTGATTCTGTGGTAGCTAGGTGGCAGAGTAGATAGGGGGGCTGAATCTGGAGGGAGGAAGACCTTTTTCAAATTCTGAGACTGAGAGAGATTAGATGATTTTGTTACCTAACAAAGCTAGAACTTGAACCTATGCCTCCTAGACTCCAGTCAGTGTTCTTGCTGCAATATCACAGGGATTATTGGAAGGAAGGAGACAGTGCCTTCTATGCTCACCTCCTAAGGGTCGCCTTGTCCCCCTCCAAGAGAATTTGAAGGTGAAATAGATAAATATTGTCCTGGGAATAGAGGGAAGTAAAGCGAGAGAGAATTAGAAAGAGAAAAGAGGAACTCTGAGAGATAACATGTGGAAGGAAGTTGAGATTCAGGTTATGATGGGCTGGAAAGATTCCATAGAGAAGGAACAGTAACATAGATTTGAAGGCAGGGACCCAGGACTTCATCTAGTCCAACCCTCTCATTTCTCAGAAGAGAAAACGGGAATGTGAAATGACTTGTCCAAGATCATATAAGTTACAAGAAGGATCAGGATTCAAACGAAATTTTTTTTTGGCTTTTTGCAAGGCAATAGGGCCAAGTGGCTTGCCCAAGGTCACACAGTTAGGTGATCATTAAGTATCTGAGGCTGGATTTGAACTCAGGTCCAGGGCTGGTCCTGTATCCACTATGCCACTTAATTACCCCACCAAAGTCTTTAAACAGTATAAAGACTGACCTCTCCATACTGTTCCATGTTATTTCCTCAAATTAGGAGTAGGGTTAAGAAAATGCTCAGGATGGGACTGGCAGGAAAGGACTGCCTAGTGAAGTTCTATTGTTTTAAACAAACTCATAATCCATTTATTATTGCTGCTGTTACAGTAATAAGAGGCATCTGTAAATCTCCTTAAGGGAAATAAAGTTATTCATTCTCTCATCATAGTCAGGAGAAGTAGGAAGTACTAAGGAGAGTGACTCTGAGGGAGTTACAAAGTTAGGACATACACCTTACACTCAAATCAGGGGATAAGACAGTTTCATGTATAATTCTAATATATAAGCATCAAAAAATTGTTTAAAAAATGCAGTGTGATATCTGAAGGGCAAGCTTTTTCTGAAAGAGCTGGCAAATGAGCTAGACTTTAAAGAATGGATGGGGGCGGCTAGGTGGCGCAGCAGATAGAGCACCAGCCCTGGAGTCCTGAGTTCAAATCCAACCTCAGACACTTAATAATCACCTAGCTGTGTGGCCTTGGGCAAGCCATTTAACCCCATTGTCTTGCAAAATCCTAAAAAAAAAAAAGAATGGACAGGAATTGTACAGGTGAAGAGGGAGTCTATTCCAGATATAGGGATTAGTTAATAATAGGATGTAAGCTCCTTGAGAGCAGAGACACTTCTATTTTTGTCTTTGTATCCCTCAACCTGAGTTCCTTGCAGTTCAATAAATGGGTTATGGGTTCAATAAATGTTTGTTGATTTGGATTGTGTTATTAGGGTACATTTAACTAAATAACATCTATAAAGCACTTTGCAAACTTTAAAGTTGTTAAAGAAATGTTAGTTATTATTAACCTAACAGTGGCACCTGGATGCAACTAAAAGATTTGGAACCAGAGGACATAGATTTAAATCAAGGCCCTTCCATTTATTTTCTCTTCTCTGGACTTCAGTTCCCTCCTCTGTAAAAACAGAGCTGGATCTCATGATCTCAAGGGTGTCTTTCAGTTCAGCATTGGTGATCCAACAGCCTAGACATAACCCTGGGTTCCTGAGGCTCTGCCAGCTGAACACAAGCTCAGGCAGGTCTCACTAACTTGGAAAGACTTCAAGGATAGGCCTAGGAACAGGATGCACTTTGTGTGAGGACCCACCTGGTGAAAATCTGGAGAGTTTAGCCCCAGCAAGTCTATAAAGCCATTTTCTTGGGGGATAGAGAAGCTAGAGAGAGCAGTCAAATGGAAGAAATGACCGGTCTTTGAAGTATCAAATTAAGTACTGATCTTGTGGCTAGGTAAAATGTAATTCTTTTAATACCCATGTATTTTCCACTGGAAATCAAATAATTTCCAGAAAAAGAAGGGAGGGAAGGAAAGAAGGAAGAAAGAGAGTGAAGGAAAGAAGAGAATCAGCCTCCTGGATCTAATGTAAGAAGATAGTAAAGGAGAAAGAGAGGGAAGGAAGAAAGGAGGGAGGAGGGAAGGAAATAAGAGAATCACAGACTCCTAGATTTAATGCAGGAAGATAGTAAAGCAGGGAGAATAGAAAGGAAGGGAGGGAGGGAAGGAAGGAAGGAAGGAAGGAAGGAAGGAAGGAAGAAGGAAGGAAGGAAGGAAGGAAGGAGGGAAGGAGGGAAGGAAAGGAGGGAAGGAGGGAAGGAGGGAAGGAGGGAAGGAGGGAAGGAAGGAAGGAAGGAAGGAAGGAAGGAAGGAAGGAAGGAAGGAAGGAAGGAAGAAGGAAGGAAGGAAGGAAGGAAGGAAGGAAGGAAGGAAGGAAGGAAGGAAGGAAGGAAGGAAGGAAGGAAGGAAAAGAATCACAGGCTTCTAAATCTAACACGAGAGAGACATCTTCAGAGCCATCTAATCCAACTCCCATATTTGACACACTAGGAAACCAAGGCTAAGAGAAGGTAAGCCACCTGTCCAAGGTTACATAGATAGTAAGTAGAATCATGGTTTTTAGAGTTAAAAGGACCTTAGGGGACAAGTAGTCTTCATTTTACAAAGAAAGAAACTGAGGCATAGAACATTTAAGTGACTGAAGTGACACAGGTTCTAAGTAGAACAGAAATTTGAACCCAGACCCTCTGACTCTAAATTCACTGCTTTCTCCAACTTAGGCTGCCCACAAAACTTGAGTTTGAGTGTCATTACTGTTATTTCATTGCCATATGCTTTGGGCACGTTAAGGTTCTCTGGTTCCTGATTTCCTCTTCTTCTATAAAATGAGGGGATTGGAATTAGCTGATCAGGTACTGTCCAGCACTATGTCTAAGATCCAGACTCCTCTGTTTGACATGTATAGCCTTTCCCTTCTTTTCCAGGCTTATTGCATACACATCAGTCCCCAGAGTCATACTCTCTATGGGCTTAGCCAACCCAGCTTCCTTGCTATTCCTCACGTGACATCTCTGTTCTTTGTACAAGCTGTTCCTTGAAACTGAAAATTAACCTTTTCTCACCTCTGTCCCTTTTAATCCCTACTGCCATTCAAAGTTTGACTCAAAGGGTAGCTAGGTGGCACAGTGGATAGAGCATTGACCCTGTAGTAAAGAGGACCTGAATTCAAATGTGATTTCAGACACTTAATAATTACCTAGTTGTGTGACCTTGGCATTTAACCCCACTGCCTTGTTTAAAAAAAAAAAAAAACATGGCTCAAGTGTCACCTATATGAGGCCTTTCCTGGTTTTCCCAGATGGTGGTGTCTCTCCTCTTCCCACCTGTCCCCTACCACCATTGCCTTGACTTCATATATACTTGTATATATGTTGTGTCCCCAAATAGAATGTAAACTCCTTGAGGGCAGGGATGGTTTCTCTTTTATCTTTTTTTTTTTCACTTTAGCGCAGCTCCAAAGATACAGTAAGTGTTGATTGATTCTGTGAAGGTGATGAAATTACTTAAACTCCCTCCTTCATAAGATTATGAGGACTGGGCTTTGAACAGTTGCCAGATGGGAGTGGTTATCACTAGAGTAGTTTGAGATTTGTGGGCATGGGTACTCCCTCCAACCTAGATGTCCGACTTGGTATAAAGTCATTTTCTCTCAAACCTCCAGGATCAAAAGTCAGGGTTTGAAGTTGAAAGGCCAGTTCCTCATCTCCTATTTCAGTGTTTATACTCCTTCAAATTTCTGGTCTTCTACTTAGAACCTGTGTCACTTAAGTAATTTAAACATTCTGTTCCTCAGTTTCTTTCTCTGAAAAATGAAGAAGTTGGACTAGATGTCCCCTAAGATCCTTTTAATTCTAGAGCCATGAGACTCCATAAGTAGGCTCTTATGAGGATAATAAACCTAGAGGTCAATTCACAGGTTCTTTCCCAGGGCAAGTACTGAGGATCTCAGATGAGTGAGATTTGAACCCAGACTCCAAAGGGTCTCCTTTTTTTTTTATTAGACAGGGTTGCTTTCTCAAATGTTTCTTGAAACCCCTAGAATAGGAACTATCATATAGGACGACAGAGTACAAACTGGAAGAGACTTTGAGGCTCAATGAGTTGATTCTCTTTCTCTTACAAAACTGGGGTTAGAGGCCCAGAAAGGGGAAAGTTACTCTCAAAGATAACAACCAGCCAAGAACCTGTAGACAAATGCTGGTCCTGGGCCTTGCTTTGCTTTGCTCTGCCTTCTGGGGCTTCAGCCCTTTCTTTATGGTAAGAGCTTCACAGAGCTGGGGCTAGAAGGTATATCAGAGGACATGAAGGACACCCTTCCCATTTTACAGATAAGGAAACTGGGGCTTGAGGAAGTAAAGTGACTTACACAAGATCACAGAGCAAGGATCATCTTAATCTTGTATCCTGGACTCTTGAACCCCCTGAAATGCTCAAGATAAAATACATAGTATTACAAACAAAACCAATCAATTATTGAAATAGTTATCAAATATTTTTAATCACAAACTCACAAACCCCAAAAGCTCCCAAATCTAGAGCATGAACCTAAGAGACTAATCAAACCCTTTTATGTATAGATGAGAAAACTGAGACCCAAGGAGGATATGTGACTTGCCCAGGATATAGTTGCTGCCATTTTTAGTGCTTTAAGGTTTGCAAAGTGCTTTGCATATATTATCTCATTTTCATGATGGCCCTGGGAAAAATTTTTATCCCTATTTTGTGGATAAGGAAACTGAGGCAGAAGAAAAATGACTTGGTCAGGGTCATATAGCTAGTAAGTGAAAGCCACTTTGAATCTAGGGTCTCTGACTTTGGGGCCAGGGTTCATTCAATTGTACCATTGCTCTCAGCTTAATAAATATTTTAAGCAACAAGCTTGCCAGATGCATGATGCATGAATGGATGAAAGGAAGAATGGAAAGATGAACGGAAGACTGGAAAGCTGGCTGGCTGGCTGAGCAGAAGATTGGAGGGGTGGGAGAGTGCAGAGAAGACTGGAGGAGTGATAAATGAATGGGGGAATGGGGGCCTGGATGGATGAATGGGGGGATGGGGGAGGTGGATGGATGAAAGGGAGAATGGGGGATGGATAAATGATTGGGAGAATGAGGGCATGGATGAATGAATGGGGGAATGGGGGCATGGATGAATGGGGGAATGGGGGGATGGATGGATGAAAGGGAGAATGGGGGATGGATAAATGATTGGGAAAATGGGGGCATGGATGGATGAATGGGGGATGGGGCATGGATGGATGAAAGGAAGAATGGGGGATGGATAAATGAATGGGAGAATGAGGGCATGGATGAATGGGGGGATGGGGGGATGAAAGGGAGAATGAGGGATGGATAAATGATTGGGAGAATGGGGGCATGGATGGATGAATGGGGGAACGGGGGCATGGATGAATGAATGGGGGATGGAGGAAGAATGGATGAAAGGAAGAATGGGGGATGGATAAATGAATGGGGGGAATGAGGGCATGGATGGATGAATGGGGGAATGGGGGCATGGATGAATGGGGGAATGGATGGATGAATGGGGGCATGGATGGATGGGGGAATGGATAGATGAAAGGGAGAATGGGGGATGGATAAATGACTGGGAGAATGGGGGCATGGATGTATGAATGGGGGAATGGGGGCATGGATGGATGAATGGGGGATGGGGTCATGGATGGATGAAAGGAAGAATGAGGGATGGATAAATGAATGGGGGAATGAGGGCATGGATGAATGGAGGAATGGGGGGATGGATGGATGAAAAGAAGAATGAGGGATGGATAAATGAATGGGGGAATGAGGGCATGGATGAATGAAGGAATGGGGGGATGGATGGATGAAAGGGAGAATGGGGATGGATAAATGATTGGGAGAATGGGGGCATGGATGGGGGAATGGGGGCATGGATGAATGAATGGGGGATGGAGGATGGATGATGAAAGGAAGAATGGGGGATGGATAAATGAATGGGGAATGGGGGCATGGATGGATGAATGGGGGAATGGATGGATGAAAGGGAGAATGGGGGATGGATAAATGAATGGGGGAATGGGGGCATGGATGGATGAAAGTGAGATTGAAGGATGGATAAATGACTGGGAGAATGGGGGTTGGATGAATGAGTGAAAGAATAGGGGTATGGAAGAAAGAACTGAAAAATGCAGGGATAAATGAAGGGATGGATGTATGGATGAAGGAATGGATGAAAGGATGGACGGAGGGATGGAGAGATGGAAAGATGGATGGATGGATGGAGGGGTGGATGGGGGAAGGATGGATGGAAGAATGGAAAGAATGTGGGGGCATAGAAGAATGAACGGAAGATGGGGGCAGCTAGATGGTGCAGTGGATAGAGCGCCGGCCCTGGAGTCAGGAGGACCTGAGTTCAAATGCGGCCTCAGACACTTAATAATGACCTAGCTGTGTGATTACCCAGCTGTGTGGCCTTGGGCAAGCCACTTAAGCCCATTGCCTTGCAAAAAACAAAAAACGAAAAAAACCCAACCTAAATAAATAATAAAATAAAGAATGGGGATGGAAGAATGAACTGAAGAACGTGAGAATGAATGAAGGGATGGATAGACGGATGGATGGACGGATGGGAATTAGGGATGGGGATGGAGGGATGGAGAAATGGATGGTGGAGGGCTGGACGGCCGGCTGGCTGGAGGGATGGATGGATGGGGGGTGGAGAGGTGGAAGTCGCTAGAAGGAAGCAATTCTGGAGCTGGGGGCGGCGTGGGCCGGTAAGTAGCCCAGGGGCGCCCCTTCAGCTCTCCCCGTCCCTCCCCGCAGAGGAGGCGTCGCGGCAGCTGGAGGCCAAGTGCCGGGCGCTGGAGGAGCAGCTGGCAGCGCGGGAGCGAGGCAACGGCGAGCTGCGGCGGGAGCTGCGGCAGCGCGACGCGCTGGTGTGGGCACTGCGCTCCAGCCTGCGCAGCAAGGAGCGGCGCTTCCTGGAGGAGCTGCGGCGCCGCAGCCACCGGGCCACGGTGCTGGGCACCGAGCTGCAGAAGCAGAGCGAGGCGGCCGCCTACCTGGCCTTCCAGCTGCACGCGGCCCGCCAGAGGCAGCTGCCCGGGGCCCCCCGCGACAGCCCCGGCCCGGGCCCGGCGGCCGCGGCCCCCGCGGCCCCGGCGGGAGGAGGCCGGGCCCCGGACGGGCGCCCCCGAAAACGCGCCCCCCGCGGCCGCCGCGCCCCGCCGCCCCCGCCTTTGGCGCTGCTCCCCGAGCCCTGCGGCCTGGGCGGCGCCCGGGACTGGGCCGCCTGGGAGCTGGGCCGCAGGCTGGACCAGGCCGAGCCCGAGCCCATGCCCGACCCCGCCCTCTTCCTCACCGCGCGCCGGCCTCCGCGGCCCAAGGCTCGGGACAGCGGCCCCCCGACCTGCTCCGGCCCGCGCCAGCCTCCGCCCCGGGAGCCCCCCGACGCCGCCGCCCCCGCCCAGCCCCGAGCCTGCAAGAGTCCGCCCGAAAAGCGGCCGGCCGCCCCCAGCCCCGACAGCACGCTCGACCTGGAGTAGGGGGAGCCCGGGGGCAGGGGGACAGCGGGTCGGGCCGGGACCCTGCCCAGCCCGGGCCGGACACAGGAGCCTCGGCGGCGCTCGCGCCTCTCCCTGGGCCGAAGGCCAGAGCCCAAGAAGGGGACTATCCGGGGACAGCAGGCACGTCGGAAGCGCCCGGGGCGCCCTGCTGGGGCCCGGAGAAGGGTCTGGGCCAAGTAGAGGCTGGAAGGGGCGGGGGGGATGACGGAGGGCCCCGCTTTCCCCCACCCCACCTTTCTAGTAACAGACTTCTCTGAAGCTTGGCCACGAAGCCCCACCGCTCCCCCCAAGCACCCCCTACCCTTTGGGAAGGAGAAAAGCAGGGCCCTCCTTGAAAGGAGGGGAGGGGAACGATGGGGAGAGTAATTGCACATTTTTGTAAAAAGGAAACTATTTAGCTATATTATCTTCTATCTCCCCCTTCCCAGAGAGAGGGTGGGAGGAAGAAGGTCCCAGGGAGTCAGCTGACAATCTTGGGGGGAGCGAAGGAAGGGAAGGTTCCATATGAAGGGTCTTCTAGGACTTCAGAGCGCGGGAGAAGGCTGGTGGCCAGGGGAAAGAGGGCAAACCCTGCTGCCTCGAGTTGTCCCTAAGACCTTGGAGCTGCCCTCTCCTACCCCATCCCCACCCTGCATGGCTTTCGCGTCCCCTCCGCACAGCAGAGCTCTCCGCAGCCAGTCCTGCTCTCTGGCAGGAAAGGGGCAAGGGCGGGGCGGGGCTTCCCCGAGAACGTGAGTATACCCCTTTTGCATCAGCTTTGAAAGCAAGCACGGAACACTTTAACCCCCCCCCAGCCCCTCTCTTCACCCCCACCCCAAGCCCAACATCCCTCAGGGGATCCAAGGAGAAGAATCCACCTAGTTGGCATCTTTACTGCTTGTTTCTGAGCTTGTTCCTCCCAAAGGATGAGTGGGTGAGGCGGGGCTGAGGGGAGGGAAGGGCACCCTTTCCTGAAGCTTGCGCTGCGGCTGCTCCGGGCCCCCCTGGGGCTAGGTGGGGAAGTTTTGTTCCCAGATTGCTGTAGGAGGGGGTGGGAATGAGAACCAGGCAGGTTTTCTGGCTCCACGTTCATTGGTCCTCATTTCAGTGGCATCCCAATTAGCTGGCTGTGGCTGAAGGGAGGGGCTGGCTGCCGGGAACTGAGAGTTATTAATTTAGGTGTGGAGCTGGGGGGGGGGGGGTCCTCAAAGTTGTATTACAACACCCCTGCCCCACCGCTTCCAACTTTCTAGGAGACACCTTCCCCCCGTGGGAATACGAGATCTCCTCCTGATGTCCATTTTGCTTAGGTAGGAATGGAGGAGGGAACAAAGGATGGAGGCACTCCCCAATACAGCCTCTACCTGGGGCCTCATATGTTGCCCCTGTCCTGGGACCTAGAAGAAATTGGAATCCAGGAAAAGGAGAGGGTCAAGCATGGCCATAGACCAGACCTAAGCAGTGTTGGGGAAGAAATTCACAGGATACTTCTTCCTCTGGGCATTGGGTGCCTGACTGGACTTTGGGGAGGAGAGGGACAGTGCCAATCTAGCCAGTACTGCTCAGTCAGTGGATCTGTGGGACCATGCCAGTCTGAAAACCTCCCCAACTATGTCACACCAGAACCAAGAGAGGCAATCAATGATTCGTACCAAATCCCTGGGAAGGTGATAGAACTAAGTTTAGGGGGAAGCCGCTTTTCTCTGATTTCCCTTTATTCTCTGCCTACTCTGGGTTCCCATATCCTGCTTCCAAGCAAAGGGGAGCATCCCTGGGGATTCATTCAGGAAGAGCCCAATCCCCTAAGAGATTCTCCATTGATCCCTAAGTGCCTGTGAACAGTCTCCCAGAGAGTTGGAATAGAGATGTTTGGAGGAAGTGGGGAGGGGGGGGGGTGGAACCTTCAGCTATCCACAGTTCATCCGAGTGATCTCAGCCCAGATTCTGTTTTCCAAATAATTTCGATGTCTCAACTTTCTTCCCTTCCTTCCCTTCGTGCGGTAGAGGAGAGACACGTGAACACAAGACCCTGTTCCTATGCACCATAAAGAACCCTTTAGGGTGCTGGGGAAGTTGGGAGGTGGGACAGGGTCAAGGCAGGGATGTGGGGGTGGGGGTATCTCTGGTTCCAGAGAGGAAAGGTCTGAAAAAGGGACAAGTGCCTGAAAACGTTCCTTGGCCTAAGGGATGGGCAGAGGCCCCTCGTTTGAGAGGGGGGAAACCAGAGGGAGCTTGTATTCATACTCACTTCCCCCAGAAAGGAAGTTTGGGAAAAAAGGTTTCCTCCTTTCATCCAAAGCGAGGGGATGGGGAAACCCGGGCACTGATTAACAGTTCTCCTGGCAGAACTGGACAGCTCCCTTTCTTCTGGGAAGCAATGGAGGATAACACTTGTCCTGAGCAAGCAAATGTCCTATCTCTTAGTGAACTCACAGAAGCCCAGAAAAAAGGTCGGAAGTTGTCAACACACAATTCTGCTGTGTCACAACCCCTTGGGAAGTCTAGCCAGTATACCCCTCCCCCGCTGGGTCAAGCAGTGATCTACTGACCTTGACAGCCCCTTTCCCTGGGACAAGAATGTCTGCTTCCCCTCCCCCAGCTTTGCTAGTGAAAGTGCTGAGGAAGGCCTCGAGGCTTGCTGATTAAGTACCATCCCTCTCCCTCCCCGCCTTCTCCAGTCTCAGCTTTTCACCCGGCCTCACTCTGATTCCTGAGTTTTGGGGGTCGTTCTCTGTCCCCCTTAGATGGGACCTGAGACCCGGCAGGGAAGAGAAAATGCAGATCATCTCTCCAGACAGCACACCTGGGGAGAATGGTGTGCCTTTACTAGTTTAATGTCTTCTGCAATATTGGGGAGGCGACTTTCCCTATCACCTAATAAAAGCCATGGCTCCCTCAGCCCTGTTGCAATAGCCCTGCTCTCCCTCTCCCTGACTTGGCCCCTCATCCCCAAGGCATCAGGCCCTTTCCAGAGAGGCTTCACCCACACTGAAGTCACCACCTAGCCTGGCCTCCCCCCAGGTGACGCTACCTGGGCTTTCAAACCTGCCACTTCCACATACCCTCCCCCTCCTGGCAAATGGAGATAATAACACTTAATCATCTTCAGGGTGCTTAGAGATCCCCAGATGAAAGGCTTCGGATACTGGGAAGCAGGGGGGAGGATCATTACACACTCAGCTGAGGCAGGAAGAAGTTGGAGATAAGGGGAAAAGAAAGAAACTCAATCTCCACACTCTGACACACTACCACTTAGTGTCTGGCACATAGTAGGCATTTAATAAATGTTAGTTATCTGACTGACCACTCAAATGGAAGATCCTGCCACTCCTGGGGGAGGGATAGTAAATTGACTACTATCCAGAAACTCTACCTCCAGATACACTCTTGAGTCTAGGGCCCGTGCTTTATCCACTGAGCCACCTAGCCGCCCCCTCCAGATACACTCTTAAGGGGATAGCTGAAAGATGGGGAGAGATCAACATTTTTAGACTTGAAGCTGGGAGGGGCTTCAGAGATAAACTAACCCAACTCCTTCATCTTACAGAAGAGGAAACTGAGTCCTGTAGAATTATCACATGGGTAGTTAATATTAGAGGTAAGATTTGAACCCAGGTCCTCTAACTACAAAACAAATGCTCTTTTCTACTGTACAAAACCAAGGCTGATTGAATAGGTCATAGGGTGAAACCTTCTCCCCATTCCCCCAGTCCACCAAATCCTGACCCTACCTTGTGTCCTTAACCCCTAACTCTCCTCTGCAGGTCTTCCTTCCTAGCCTCTACTAATCTGATGAGGATGGGGTAAGGTTGGGGTGAGATTTTGCTATAAAATGGTCAGGGAGGGGATTTCTTCACTATGTCCCCCAGCTGAGGTTGGAAGGCTGGAAGGTTGGAGGCCTGGAATCTGATCTGTTTACGGATGGCTCCCCCACTCTTCAGGGTTGTATGATCCTGGCAAGGTGGGGATCTGGGTATTTCCATCCTACTAAGGTTCTAAGGAGGGAGATTTCTTCTTGATTTGGGGGGAGGTGGGTGATGCATCAAAGAAAGTTAAAAAGTAAGGGAACTGCAGCCCTAAAGGTCCCTGCCTTTCCTCCTCTCCCTGCCCTTTCTGCTTTTGAAATGCTGCTGATATTTTATTATAAACTACAAATCGCACTTTCATATCTCTCTCTCTCTCTCTCTCTCTCTCTCTCTCTCTCTCTCTCTCTCTCTCTCTCTCTCTCTCTCCTGACCCATGGGGAGGATTAAGTAATTAAATCCTATATTAGGCCAAGGTGTTCAGATGGGGTATGGGCAAGTGTTAGCTAAGTCCACTGTGCCCCTATCTCTCCCCAGTGGGAGGGAATGCCCATTGTAAAAACCTTCCTTATGCCACAAAATTTACACTCCACCTAACCATGATGGTGCACCTAGGTTGCTGTGATCCCTAAAAGAAAATATCTTTAGTACTAGAATGAAGGAGAGTACAATTGTGTCATTCCCCCAAGTAAATTCGGGGATCTGGCGAGAAGATTGGTTCATATATCCAGGAATGAAGGACTCTCATTTCCAATGTCATGCTAAAGTATCTCCTATTCCATCCTTAGGCCTGGGCAACCCCACCAGTCTGATATTCAGATTCCCCTTTCTGACTGAGATCAATAGAGACAGAAACTTACTTCCTCCTTGGGAAACACCACCAGATTCAAAAGAGCTACCACCTCTAAAGATATGGTTCACCTAGTATAGGGCTGGAGGGGGAGAGGATGGTGGCAAGAGGTCCATATCTCCCCCTGGGACAGCCCATTTGGTGAAAGTAGGAAAACATTGGGTGGCATAGAAGGTATGGGTCAAAGTGAGCCTGGGGTTCCCCATGGGCAGGAGGCTGGTGGGGAGAGAGAGAGCCCAAGAACACAGGGCAGGAGGGGCTGGGCTTTTAAAATTCAGTGCTTTTCAAAGTATATTCTCCTCAGATCACCCACCTACCCACAGAATTAGAGCCCTGTGCTGTAAGCGTGACTGTGGTTTGCCTTATTCTTAATAAAAACACAAGGAAAAAAATGAGCAGTGTCTTCTCTGTCCTGGCCTGGAGCTTGAGGATTATTGGTGGGATGAGTAGATAAGAGATTTAGTCGGCTGTTCTGACTCAGTTTATCCAGGGGAGAGAGCTGAAATATGAGAAACATCAAAAAGCACTTGATGGGACCATCAGAACTCATTTGAGGGTAAAAAAGTGAGCTGCCTGCTGGAGCCCTTGCCCAAGTTCTCCAGCTGTCCCTTGTCACCTGGGCTGGCATCAGAGAAGGTAGAGAGGGAAAGGCATGGACAGGTGAACTGCACAGGACCATATAGACTTGGATCAGTAAGAGGAAACTCATGTTCTGACTCCTAAGTCAGATTTTTATTGATTGATTTTTTTGGTTTTTTTAATTTAGTTTATTTACTATCGATCAATAAAATAATTTATTACTAATAATTAAATTTATTTATTAGACCTCTACTATGCACAAGATGAAACTCTTATTCTGAGTTTCATCTTGTGCATAGTAGGTGTTTAATAAATAAATTTTTATTTATTATTTTATTTATTTACTATTAATTAGTAAAAATCTTTATTTATTAATTACATTTATTTATTAAATATGTACCATAATGAAAGTATTGTTCTGATTCCAAGCCAAATTTTTATTTATTATTTTACTTTATTTACTTATTAATTAAAAATAAAATTGTTTATTTATTATTATTAATTAAATTTATTTATTTATTTATTAAGCACCTACTATGTACAAGCTGAAACTATTGTTCTGACTCCAAGTCAAATTTTTATTTATTTATTATTTTACTTTATTTTATTTACTCTTGATTAATTAATAAAACAAATGATTTATTTAGTATTAATCAAAAATCTATTTATTAAGCACCTATCATGTACCAGGCACAAGTATATCTAAGTTTTATTGTTATCTTTTGTTCTTTTAATATAGTCTCCCTCTCTATCAGTGAGGCCTTCCTTATAACAAAGATATTTCAAATATTTCAGCAAAATTAGCATATTGGCAATGTAGCAGTAAATGCAATGTTCCACACCCATACTTCTCCACTTTTCCTAACAAAAGGAAAAACCTATATTTTCTTATTTCTGTGTTCTCTGGGGCCAAGCATGATTATTTTATGTATATAGACTTTGGGTCTTTTTTTTTTAATACATTTTTATTCATGTTTTTGTTTTTACATCACTCACATTTCCTAATGTTTCCCTCCTTCTTCCACAGGATCTTCCTCATTATAAAGAATGTTTAAAAGAAGGGGGATAAAAAAAGGAAAGAGTCAGTTCAATAAAATTAACACATATGGCAACAGAGCAACTGTAAAGAAGAGAAGGTTTTTTTGTGAGCTCTGCTCTGGGACCAAGCTTGATGATCATTATCATTTTGTAGTGTTTCCTTATAATTATTTTGTTGCTATTATTTTTTTCCTATTCTTCATTTCTTACTGTACAATGATGTCCCACTACATTCATATACCACAACTTTTGTTTTATCAATTCTCTAATCAATAATCACCCAGATTTAGCAGCTCCAATCATTGGTTTCCAAGCCATTGCTAGTAGACACACACACACACACACACACACAGACACACACACAGAGCTATGCATATTTTGAGATGGAACTGGGGGTGATTTATTCTGAGTTTTGGGGAAACCTCACAGAGGGATTAGGCCTCTTGTATTTAACTCCTAGAGAGCAAGAACAGGAAATAGGGGGACTCCTCAAAGAAGGGAATATTAAGCTTGATGAAAAGCAAAATGTTTAAAAATGAAATGGCTTAGGAAGGAGTAGGATAAGCAACTGCATGACCACTTATCAGTAATATGATGGAAAGATTCTTGGTCAGGTATGATTTGCCCTAGATGGGCCTTGGAATCACTTCCTAAACAATTTTTCCTTTCAATATGGAAAAATTTAAGAGTTCTGGCATAGTAGATAGTGAAGAACCATATGATAATCGATTGACTCAGGAAGAACTGTGTTGAAATCTTCTCTCCTACATACTTAGATATCGTTAGCTGAATAATTATGGTTGAAAATCACTTAACCTTTTTTTCAGTCTCAGTTTCTTTGTCTGTAAAATAAAAAGGACAGACTCAATGACTTCTAAAAGTGATTTCAACTCTAAATCTATGATTCTAACCAGGGATGAGCTAGAGTCAATTCTGAAAAGCTGATTGCTAAATTTTCAGTGGGATCACTGAAGTGTATCCTCATGCATTTTTCTCTCCACACCCAGTCAGGTGTTCAATATTTATTGACATACTTTGTATCTTAATGAGGCAACGATACTTTTACCTGGTCTCCTCCCCCAAAAAATCATTATGGGGGCAACTAGAAGGCAAAGTGGATAGAGCGCCAGGTCTAGAATGAGGAGGACCTGAGTTCAAATGTGACCTTATACACTTAATAATTAGCTAGCTGTGTGAGCTTGGGCAAGTTACTTAACCCCATTGCCTTTCAAAAACAAACAAACAAAAAAATCAATATGAGAGGGGAAGACTTAACATGGTTTCTAACCAAAAACAGAAACAATTGTATTTACATTCTCTCCAATACCAATCCGAGTTTGGTCTGGGACTTCAGCATTCAAAATTCACATTCCTTTGGGAAAAGTCCCTGTGAGTGAGGGTTTAATGCCCTCAGGACAGATGGAAGAGAAAAGAAGGAAGGAAGGAAGGAAGGAAGGAAGGAAGGAAGGAAGGAAGGAAGGAAGGAAGGAAGGAAGGAAGGAAGGAAGGAAGGAAGGAAGGAAGCTGTATTGTCCAGCTAGCCAGTTCCAGTTGGAACCCCAATGAGGCAGTTGCTACTACTACTCACAGAGGTTTTAGATTGTCTTTTGTTCTCAAAGAGGGTCATGTAAATGGCTGGGCTGTGCAAAGTCACCAATGTAAAGGAAAAATCTGGACAAAGTGCTGTAATACATTTAAGAAGGAAGGAAGAGAGGCAGTTGAGAACTCATGGGTTCTAGAATCAGAGACTCTGGGTTCAAATTCTAGTCTGCAATAGTCATTTCACTTCTTATGCCTTGGTTCCCTCATTTGAAAAATGAAGCAGTTAGATTAGATGGCTACTTTGGAGGCTTCTTCTGGTTCTAGGACTAGTGTCCTACAAGACCTGTCAAAAAGCAATTATTAAACACCTATAATATGCCATCACAATTAGCAGGTGGCCTCTTAATTTGGGTTTTGAAGGAGATAACATAAATACTCACTTTTCTATAGAATGGAGCTTTAAGGATTGTAAAACATACACATTATTTCACTCAATCCTTACCAAAAAAAACCCTGAAATTTAGATGCTCTTATTAGCTCTATTTTACAGATGAGGAAACTGAGGCTGAAACTGCCCAGAGTCACACAACTAGTTGGTAGAAGAGGCAAGATTTGAACTTGGACTTTCTGACTCAATGCACTGTGCCCACATACCTGAATCTGGTTTGGGTGAAGAGGGGAACACATTCTAAGCATGAAGAGAGGACCAGGTGAATGGTAATAATAACCGATATTTACATGTTTGTTTCTTACAAAACACTTTCCTTCTTTCACCTGATTCTCACAGCTGACCTTGTACTAGTGTATCATTAGTATTGCAATTATGCCAATTTAACAGATTGAGGGAACTGATCAGAAGTGGATCCTGCTCCAAGGCCAGCACTCTTATCTACTATGCATTAGAATCTGGATGACTCTTGTTAACCCACTGTGCTTTATACTACACTCCCTCCAAAGAATTAGGTTGCTCAGTCTCCCAGTGAACAGTATCCTGAGTTCCCCCTGTTCCTACCTAGTAAAAGAATACTTGGTTGATGACTGGCAGACTGGCAGGGAGTCTGGACTAGATGTTCTTTCCTCTTCTAGTCTCCTATTCTTATCTCAGGTGCCTGGGGGAGGGAAGTGATATATTCATACCAGTAAGATGCCCTGTAATAACCCTGCAAATATGGGGATAGACCACTAATTCTCAAAGTCTCATCTAAGGACCCTTGGGGGTTCCTGAGGGTCTTTTAGGGGAGTCCTTTAATTCAAGATTATTTTATATTATATTTACATATATTATATTAATTATATATTTATATATAATATATAATATATTAATATTATTAATTAAGGCATTTTTATTTATAACATAGTAAATATCAATAGATAAAATACATATTAACAAACACTCTTTGGGATGATCTTTGATCATTTTTTTTTACCAAGACCAAGAAGTTTTAGAATTATTTGGAAGAAAAGAGAGAAAAGAAAGGAAATGGTGGGACTGAAGCAATGCGGTCTCATGGAAAGAATACTGGATTTGCTTTCAGTAGACCTGGGTTCAAATAATGGCCATAGGACAATAAAATTCTGAACCTGAATTTGCTCCTCTATAAAACAATAATAATCCTAGATTGTCTGCACCTCACAGAGTAAAGAAAATGCTTTGTAAACTAAAGTGTTCCATGAGTATTAACTCTATTTATTATGGTTAAAATAGTAACAAAGGAAATGAAGTGGCTTCTGGGGTTTTCAGTCCTGCTCAGCCCCAGATAATATCTCTAAAAGAATATTCCAGAGAGTTCTTAGCCCTATTCTGTTTGACATTTTGAACAGCAACTTGGATGAGGACCCAGATAGCTTGTTAATCAAATTTCTTGACGAGAGAATGAGTTAAATCATTAGATGACCAAATTTGGAACTAAAGTGATTTCAACATGTTGGATCAATGAGCTGAATTGCAAGACTGTGAAATTAAATGGGGGGGGGGGGGAATTATGAAGTCCTGCATGTTGGATGAATGCCAATTATACAAGAAGAGGGGAGAGACATGAGAGCCCAGGTGTATGACAAACTGTGTCAATCAATGATGTGACTATGGCTGCCAAATAAGTGAAGTCCCTCTTGAGTTTCATTGAGAACAACCTACATTGGGACAATTAGGTGGTACAGTGGATAGAGCGCACAGGCCCTGGAGTCAGGAGGACCTGAGTTCAAATCCAGCCTCAGACACAATTACTTAGGTGTGTGACCTTGGACAAATCCAATTGCCTTGCAAAAAGAAAAGAGGAGAGAGAGAGAGAGAGAGAGAGAGAGAGAGAGAGAGAGAGAGAGAGAGAGAGAGAGAGAATAACTTACATGTCCATAGTAATTGACCCCCTGGACAATCATATCCAGTTCTGAAAGCCACATCTTAGAAAGAATATTGAGAAACTGGAGCAAGTCTAGGGGAAGACAATTAGGATGGTGAGGGGCCTTGAAACTATTCTACTTGGTTGGTTCTTGCCCTTCCTTATTGAAGAAGACCAAAATGACATCACTAGGTTAGAGACAAATTGCAGCCTATATGACTGTGACTGATCAGACCAATGAGGGCTTGGAATGCCCTACTACAGGGTGAGCACTTTGGGGCCATGTGACTACCTAGAATGGGTACTTTAACATCTCAGGTTTGCTTGGAGTTGCTTCAATTCTACCTTGCTCATAGAGAATAGTATACTCTGAGGAGGGCATACCATGCCGGGCAGTCTTGTGCCAGTATCTCCCATATTGAATAATCATTCCAAAGTTCTTAAGTGAGATCTTCAGGGTGTCCCTGTATTGCAATTAGTTACTGTGGAAGGGACTACAGTGATTTAGTTTGGAGAAAATCTGAGGAGGCTCTCTCTCTCTCTCTCTCTCTCTCTCTGTATATATGTATATATATATACTTGAAACTATATATATATAATATATATATATACAGAAGTTTATATTTATATAAAATATATATTTATATAAAATATATGTCCAAAGTGTATCCATAGGAAAGTCCCATGCCATTTATCATCAGTGCCTCTGCTCCTACCATGATGAACTCTGATGAGGTCAAAGAAAAATGTTATGCAGTGGATAGAGCACTGACCCTGGAGTCAGAAGGACCTGAATTCAAATCTGATCTCAGACACTTGGTACTTACTAGCTGGGCAAGTCACTTAACCCCATTGCCTTTCAAAAAGCAAACCAAAAAAAAAAAAGGAAAATTTTATGAAGACCTGGAGACCTTCATCATCAATGTTTCAAAAGAAGTCAAGCTTGTAATTCTGGATGATTTTAACGTTAGAGTCAGTCCAGGTTATCAGCCATGGCAGTGAATCCTTGGGAGGAATGGAGTTAGAAACAGCAATAGCAATGATCACTACTGAAGACTTGTGCATCTCAGGACCTTCTACCACCAACACTTTTATCTGTTTATCTAAAGGCAATAAAACTTCCTGGATGCACCCTCAAAGCAAATACTGGCATATAATAGACTATAATATTGTAAGAAGAAAAGAAAGACAGGATGTGAGAATGACGAAGAAGATGAATGGCACAGTGTGCTGGATTGATTATAGACTTAGTCTCTCCAAGGTAAATATTTGAATTCAACAAAAGCTGCATCCCCAAGGCAAGGCAACTACCAGAAGACATAATGTCAGTAGATTATAGCTCTTCTCAGAGGGTGACCAGCTTGTTGCTAACTTAGAAGGGTGAAGGGATAAATGACAAACAGAATGAAGACTTAGATTTATTATTTTTGATTCCCTAGGAGAAGAACCAGAATTAGGTCAAAGTTACCTGGGAGTTAGGTATTAAATACATAACGGTCCATTGTGTTTAAAAGTAGAATAGACTACTTTAGGAGATCAAAAGCACCAGTATCCAGTCATCAAAAGTCTGCCATCAGAGAATGAATGACTACCTTTCATGGTTACTGTAGAGGGAATTCATGTCTCACGGAGGGTTTGAAATACATGATCTTTAAAGTCCTTTACTATTCAGAGCTTTTATTTAAAATTCACCAACTACTATTCCTTTTAAGATTAAAGTAGTTACTAAAATCTAGGCTTCTACATTCCAAACCCATTGAAGGATAGTGAACACTATCCAACTGATCACATAGGTTGAACAGGGCAGCTCAAAGTTATGTGGCACCCAAGATGAGAAAATATACCAGCTCTCTCTGGCTCCCTGAGAAACACTGAGAAGGAAGAAGTGTGGTGTCTACCTGTGTTGAGGATTGTGTGGGGGACACTGTGGAAATTCTCAGCTGAGTGGACCCAACAACCATAACAATAATTAGCCAGACTCTTTTATCCTCTGGAGCTAGAGGCTTATGCAGGCTAATTAATTAAGCTTCCAACAGCCAACTGAGATAATGCTTATACTTTATACTTACTTAGCACCTTTCTGAAGGGTTATGTGAGAGCTAGACTCATTATCCCCACACTGAAGATGAGGAAACTGGGGTCCCCACCCCTTCTGGAAGAGCAGGTGCACAGGCTGAAGAGCCCAGAGCTCAGCAACCTCCCTTACCTTGGAGCAGAGACCTGACCGGGGTAGGGGCCAGGGGATCCAGCTGTCCACTCCAGTTACTGAACTGGAGTTCATCCTACAGACAATGAAGGCTAGTGCTAGAGGAATGCTATGAGACTGGGAGGTCAGAATAAATGGTGCAGAATGAATCCTTCTTGCTATGTGGGCACTGGGGAGAAGAACAATGGCAGAAAGGGGAAAGGAACAAGCATTTATTAAGCACCTACTATGTGCCAAGACTTTTCAATATTACCATTTGATCCTCACAACAATTCTGAGAGAGGTCTTTTTATTATGCCCATTTTACAGGTGAGGAAA